>NC_057711.1:542786-552842 GCF_004010195.1 Chiloscyllium plagiosum | reverse complement strand
TTGAATTGGTACTTCAGATCTGTGTTCACTGGGGAAGACACAAGCAATCTCCCTGAGGCAACAGTGGCTGAAGGACCTGAACTTAAGGGAATTTATATTTGACAGGATTTGGTGTTGGAGAGACTGTTAGGTCTGAAGGTTGATAAGTCTCCGGGGCCTGATGGTCTATATCCCAGGGTACTGAAGGAGGTGGCTCAGGAAATCGTAGATGCGTTGGTGATTATTTTCCAGAGTTCAATAGATTCGGGGTCATTTCCTGAGGATTGGAGGGTGGCTAATGTTATACCACTTTTTAAAGAAAGGTGGGAGAGAGAAAGCAGGAAATTATAGACCACTTAGTCTGACCTCAGTGATGGGAAAGTTGCTGGAGTCTATTATAAAGGATGAAATTGCAGCATATCTGGATAGTAGTAACAGGATAGGACAGAGTCAGTATGGATTTATGAAGGAGAAATCATGTTTGACTAATCTTCTGGAATGTTTTGAGGATGTAACTCTGAAGATGGACGAGGGAGATCCAATAGATGTAGGTTACCTGGACTTTCAGAAAGCTTTTGATAAAGTCCCACACGGGAGGTTAGTGAGTAAAATTAGGGCGCATGGTATTGGGGGCAAAGTACTAGATTGGATTGAAAATTGGTTGGCTGATAGGAAACAAAGGGCAGTGATAAACGGCTCCATTTCGGAATGGCAGGCAGTGACCAGTGGGGTACCGCAGGGATCCGTGCTGGGACCGCAGCTTTTTACAAAATATGTTAATGATATAGAAGATGGTATCAGCAATAACATGAGCAAATTTGCTGGTGATACAAAGCTGGGTGGCAGGGTGAAATGTGACGAGGATGTTAGGAGATTACAGGGTGACCTGGACAAGTTGGGCGAGTGGGCAGATGCAGTTTAGTGTGGATAAATGTATGGTTATCCACTTTGGTGGCAAGAACAGGAAGGCAGATTACTACCTCAATGGAATCAATTTAGGTAAAAGGGGCAGTACAGAGAGATCTGGGTGTTCTTGTACACCAGTCAATGAAGGCAAGCATGCAGGTACAGCAGGTAGTGAAGAAGGCTAATAGCATGCTGGCCTTCATAACAAGAGGAATTGAGAATAGAAGCAAAGAGGTGCTTCTGCAGCTGTACAGGGCCCTGGTGAGACCACACCTGGAGTATTATGTGCAGTTCTGGTCTCCAAATTTGAGGAAAGACATTCTGGCTATTGAGTACAACGTAGGTTCACGAGGTCAATTCCTGGAATAGCGGGATTACCTTACACTGAAAGACTGAAGCGACTGGGCTTGTATACCCTTGAGTTTAGAAGACTGAGAGGGGATCTGATTGAGACGTATAAGATTATGAAAAGATTGGACACTCTGGCATCAGGAAATATGTTTCCGCTGATGGGTGAGTGCCGAACCAGAGGACACAGCTTAAAAATACGGGGTAGACCATTTCGGACAAAGATGAGGAGAAACTTCTTCACCCAGAGAGTGGTGGCTGTGTGGAATGCTCTGACCCAGAGGCAGTAGAGGCCGAGTCGCTGGATTCATTTAAGAAAGAGTTGGATAGAGCTCTCAAAGATAGTGGAATCAAGGGTATGGAGATAAGGCAGGAACAGGATACGGATTAGGAATGATCAGCCATGATCATATTGAATGGTGGTGCAGGCTCGAAGGGCTGAATGGCCTACTCCTGCACCTATTGTCGATTGTCTATTAACTCTTTCATGCAGAAGGTGGTACTTGTAATGGAATGAGCTGCCAGAGGAAGTGATGGAGGCTAGTACAATTGCAACATTTAAAAGGCATCTGGATGGGTATATGAATAGGAAGCATTTGGAGGGTTTTGGGTCAGATGCTGGCAAGTGGGACTAGATTGGGTTGGGATATCTGGTCGGCATGGACAAGTTAGACCAAAGGGTCTGTTTCCATACTGTACATCTGTGACTATGACTCGAAAAGAAAAAGTTAAACTACTTTACGTGAAAGGGTAATAAAAAGCCTTAACATAGTCTGACACTCTGGTGAACATCATCCAAAACATTCATGGTATTCAAAATGTAATCATGGTTGAACTGGAATGGTTAAGTTATTGGATGGATAAGCTTCAGGTGGTAAATCACTTGATCATCAATGTCAGCTCTGTGCTACAAAACAAACATAACATTGTAGGAGATGAAACATTACAAAGTGACAACCTTTGCTGTCTAGAAAATAAGACAATACTTACATATGATCGGTGGAGACTTGGCTGAGGCTGTGTACTAACTGTGAGACAAGACTCTCGTCCCTACAACCCATGAGACAATTTACATCTTCAGCAATTCTCCCTCCAAACAGCAAGCTTTTGGTTGTGGTAGCAGGCAGAGGGGAGGGAAGTGGAAGCTGATTCAATACTGTTCAGGAAGAAAAAAACAAATCCATTCAGCAATCTAACAACTGCAAGTGTTACATGTTGCTATCAAAACATATTTAAAGTCTCAAAAAACACAATAAGCTGACAAAGAAATAAATGTTGAGTCATTTATCAGCTCAACTAATTTATAACTTGGATCCTTTTACATTTCTCACACATTCCATTTCCAAAGCATCCATCTAAACCAAACCCTCCTTAACCAAATGATATAGTAACAAATTTACATGACAAGTTACTGGCGTAAACTGGGATCTATATACTGTTTTAATGACAATTTAACAACAAGATGAGGTGGCGGCGGCTGCCACCATCTGGCCCTTTGAATCTGCTCTGCCATTCAATAAGATCATTTGCAGCACAGACTAAAACGATCTTAATAAATTTTACAATAAAGTTGAAATCTTGAAATACAACAGACAGGTAGTTACAAAATTAAACATTTTTTTCCAGCAGGACTAGGATGCAGGAAACAGACTTGGAAAAGGGGGCAATGTTTCATGCATAACTTGGAAAAAAAAAGAGCTGATTGAATGGGGCATTATTTTCATGAGAACATACAGCAATAATAGTTGAGCGTCGATCTTAGCTGTCACATTCAGCAGGGAGATGTATTGGCTAGTACACTGCCATGGGAATGCAACAGATATTAGCAGTCTCCATAATCTTTCTCTCCTCCATGAAAATGATGGAATTTAACAGTTACATGTCAGGTACGTATTTTGGAAGAACGAACAAGACAAGAGAGTTGTAAATGAATGACAGGACACTAAGAAGCTCAGAGAAACAGAGGGATCTTGGGATGCCTATCCACAAATCCCTGAAAGTAGCAGGGCAGCTTAATGGGGAGTTGAAGCATTTCTCATGAAGGGCTTATGACCAAAACGTTGACTCTCCTGCTCCTCAGATGCAGCCTGACCTGCTGTGCTTTTCCAGCACCACACTTTCCGACTCTAATCTCCAGCATTTACAGTCCTCACTTTCGCTTAGTTGAAGCATACATGGTGCTTGTCTCTATTGGTTGTGGCATGGATTAAAGAGCAAGGTGACCATGTTGGAGCTGTACAGAATTTTAGTTCGGCCACAGCTGGAGGACCATGCATAGACCTGGTCACTGCACTTTAGGAAGGATGGCATTGTACTGAAGGGGTCGCAAAGAAGATTCATCAGGATATTGCCTGAGATGGAGCATTTCACCTATGGAGAGAGGTTGGATAAGCTTGAATTGTTTTCTTTGGAGCAGAAAAGGCGTTGGCAGGGGGGGGATCCTGTTAGAGGTCAAAAGGATTATCGGAAGCATGGGCAGAGTAGAATAAATAATAGCTGTTCTTAGTTAAAAGGATTAAATAACAAGGGGACAGATTTTTAAAGTGAAACTAAGTTAGCTAGAAGGGAATTTGAGGAAAACGGTTTTCACCTAGAGGGTAATGGGGGTTTGGAACATACAACCTGCAAGTGTATTTAGAACATAGAATGGTAAAGCAGAGTAACGGGCCCTTCCCCTCATGATGTTGCGCCAAACATGACACCAAATTAAACTAATCCTTTCTGCCTGCACACGGTCCATCCCTCCAGTTCTTGTATATTCATGTGCTTTTCTAAAAGCCCTTAAACGCCCTTATCGTATCTGCCTCCACCACCAACCCTGGCAGTGCATTCCAGACCCTTCTCATTCTGTGTAAAAATAAAACCTGCCCCTCACATCTCCTTTGAACTTTCCACCTCCCCCCCTCTCCTCTTAAATGCATCACTGAGTATTAGATATTTCAACTCTGGGAAAAAGATTCTGACCATCAACCCTACTTATGCATCTCAATGTTTTTGATTATTAATGATCCCCTCAGCCTCCACCACTCAAGAGAAAACATCCCAGGTTTTTTTTAATCCTCTCCTTACAGCTCATACCCTCTAATTCAGACATGATGGTAAACCTCTTTTGCACCCTCCCCAAAGCCTCCACATTCTGTAATTGTTTCAGAAAAAAAAAGTGGGCGGCACGGTGGCTAGCACTGCTGCCTCACAGCGCCAGAGACCCGGGTTAAATTCCCGACTCAGGCGACTGACTGTGTGGAGTTTGCACGTTCTCCCCGTGTCTGCGTGGGTTTCCTCCGGGTGCTCCGGTTTCCTCCCACAGTCCAAACGATGTGCAGGTCAGGTGAATTGGCCATACTAAATTGCCCGTAGTGTTAGGTAAGGGGTAAATGTAGGGGTATGGGTGGGTTGCGCTTCGGCGGGGCGGTGTGAACTTGTTGGGCCGAAGGGCCTGTTTCCACACTAAGTAATCTAATCTAATCTAAAAAATACTTCCTGTAATGTGCCATCAGAATTGAACACAACACTAAGTGATAAAGGGTTTTTGCGATAAATGTCGATCATGTCCCTGCTCCTTGGATGCTGCCTGACCTGCTGTACTTTTCCAGCACCACACACTTGACTCTAAACAAAGTTGAGGCAGGAAACTGCAACTTTTAAAATATTTGGATGAGCATTCGAAGTTTCACAATATTCAAGGTTATGAATAAAAATAGGACTAGTTTAACTAGTAGTGTATTTTTGGTAATACAGACTCAACAGGTTGACGGGCCATTTTGGTATCGTGTGATTCTACAATTCATGAAAAAGATGTAGTCTATGCACAAAGTCCACTGTGCCTCAAATTTTGCAGTAAGTAATATTCTGCTCCTTTATTCTTTCTGCAAAATTTAACATATTTTCCTACATTATCCTCTACTTACCAGATATTTGCCTGCTCAAGCTCCATCCATCTGCAACATTGTTGTATCAAAAATCTACTTTCCTACATTTGTATTTTCCACAACTTCTAGTTATCATGCTTTTGCTCCCATCATTTAAATCATTAATACAAATTATAAAAGGCAGAGGCTTCAACACAACTCTGCAGGACTCAGTCTCACTAATTAGAAAAACAAATTATGGTATCATTTTCTGCCAGCCAATCTTCTACCCATGCTAATTTATTAACTCAAACTATGACTTCCTACTATGTGCAACCACCTTTTGGGACACAGATTTCTAGAAAACATTTGACTAAGTACAGTACGTCTATAGGCTCTATTTCATCCATCATGAATTTGCCTCTTCAAATAACTCCAATGAATTAGTGAAACAAATTTCTTTTTGAAAAGATCAAACTGATTCTTCCAGATCACCAGTGCTTTCTTAAGTATAACTTCCTTAACAATCTAGCTTAACACTTTCCTCACAACCATCAAACCTCCATCCATTCTTGAATGTCCGAGGTAGAATTGCAGCCTTTCAGCTTGATGGAACCTTTCCAGAAATCTGCCATTCTTACCTGACCTGAGATTCCAGACCCATAGCAATATGGTTAACTCTGACCCGTCTTATGAAATAGTCGAGCAACCCAAACAGTTTCACCTAAATTGAGCCAAGACAAAGTAACTTGTTATTTCTGTCAGTTAATACTTGAAACTAACTTGGCAAGTGTGTGAAACCATTAAGGGGTAGAAGCAGAAGGCCATTCAATACATTTTATCTACACTGGCTCTAATCCTAGTAACTTTTCCCCATATCCCTGTACACCACTTCTATCCAAATAATCAATTCACCGCCCTCTTGAATGCCTCAACTGAACCTTCCTCCACTACACTGGCAGGCAGTGCATTCTATACCTTAACTATCCACAGTATGAAAAAGTTTTTCCTTAATCACCCTTGCTTCATTCGAATATCACTAATTCTACACTCTTGTTCTTTTTGCTTTTACAAGCAAAAGCAGCTTTGCCCTATCTACTCTCTCCAACAAGTTCATGATTTGCAAGCCTTGATCAAATCTCTTCTCAGCCTTCATCTCTCCAAGGAGAACAGCTCCAATGTCTGATGTTTCTCATTCCTCGAACTATTCGTGCAAATTGCTTCTGCACTCACTCAAATGCATTCACATCTTTCCAAGAATATGATATCTATAACTGTACACAATACTCCAGTTGAGATCTCAAGTGTATTGTACAAGTTCATCACCTTTCAGAAAGCTATTTTCAAATAATGAGATAGCAGTGTTCTGAAGAGTCAAACTGGAGTCAAGACGTCAACTACTTTTCTCTCTACAAATTCTGCCAGACTTGCTGAATTTCTCCAGAATTCTGTGCTTGTTTCAAATTTCCAGCATCTGCATTTTGTTTTTAAATTGACAGCCACCCCAGTGAATTGGTCAACTTAAATAAAATGCAACGTGACCCAAAATGTACTGCATCACTGTCGACATAAAACCACAGAGTCATGCAAGGCTAACTTTCTTCAGACAAGACTCCGTCTGTTTCATCACTTCCTATTGCTTTATGCAGATTAAATGTCAGCGTGCAAACCAGCAAGTTTACTTGCTGATTCAAAGTTTGGGAGAAGATTTGTAGCTCGGGTGCTCGTTGTTGTGGTTCTGTTCGCCAAGCTGGGAATTTGTGTGGCAGACGTTTCGTCCCCTGAATAGGTGACATCCTCAGTGCTTGGGAGCCTCCTGTGAAGCGCTTCTGTGATGTTTCCTCCGGCATTTATTGTGATTTGTACCTGCCGCTTCTGGTTTTCAGTTCCAGCTGTCCGCTGCAGTGGCCGGTACATTGGGTCCAGATCGATGTGCTTATTGATTGAATCTGTGGATCAGTGCCATGCCTCCATGAATTCCCTGGCTGTTCTCTGTTTGGTTTGTCCTATAATAGTAGTGTTGTCCCAGTCGAACTCATGTTGCTTGTCATCGGAGTGTGGCGCTACTAAGGATAGCTGGTCGTGTTGTTTCATGGCTAGTTGGTGTTCATGGATGCAGACCGTTAGCTGTCTTCATGTTTGGCTTATGTCATGTTTTGTGCAGTCCTTGCATGATAACCAGGAAAAGACAAACACATAACCTCAACACCAAGGAGAGGAAAGCACTAAAAGCACTAAGAAACGATAAGAACATAAATCATACTACCAGCAGACAAAGGCAGAATGACGGTCATCCTGGACAAAGCAGAGTACATCCAAAAAGCACAACAACTACTTGCAGATACCAACATCTACCAAAAGAGGGAGTTTGACCCCACCCCACAGCTCACCAATAGGATAAACAACACACTGAGGAACCTACAAAAAAAAATGGACAGATAACCAGGTTTGACCTACAGAGAATGAAACCTGAAAGCAACAACACCCCCATATTCAATGGACTACCTAAAGTGCACAAACCAAACATCCCACTCAGACCCATAGTTTTTTTTATTTCAAAAATATACTTTATTCATAAAATACTTGGATGATTTGTACAACTGGACATGCCATACATATGTAAACATTCCATTTGTTTGCATACCGAAAACAGAGTAATCATTCCTATTTACAGGTCAGTACAATTACATTTCTAGCTGAGGCGTTCAGCAGAGCCCAAATGAATGCGCTGTTCTTCTTAGGCAGGCAGATGTTAGACGGTGGTTTTTCCCCACTGTGCCTTGGCGGCAGCTGCCCCAAGTTTCAGCGTGTCCCTCAACACGTAGTCCTGGACCTTGGAATGTGCCAGTCTGCAACACTCAGTCAGGGTCAACTCCTTCAGCTGGAAGATCAACAGGTTTCGGACTGCCCAGAGAGCATCTTTCACCGAGTTGATGATCCTCCAGGCACAGTTGATGTTTGTCTCGGTGTGCGTCCCGGAAAACAGGCCGTACAGCACGGAGTCCCGCTTCAAGGCGCTGCTCGGGACGAACCTCGACAAACACCACTGCATTCCTCTCCAGATGACTTCTGCGTAGGCACACTCCAGAAGGAGGTGTGTGACAGTCTCGTCCCCCCGGCAGCCGCTTCGAGGGCAGCGTGCGGCGCAGCTGAGAGTCTGGGCGTGCATAAAGGATCTCTCAGACAGAGCCCTTCTCACCACCAGCCAAGCCATGTCTTGGTGCTTGTTGGAAAGTTCTGGCGATGAGGCATTCTGCCAAATGGTTTTGACAGTTTGCTCAGGGAACCGCTCGATAGGATCCGCCCGCTCCTGTTCCCGAAGGGTCTCAAGGACACTACGTGCTAACCACTTCCTGATGGACTTGTGGTCAAAGGCGTTTTTCTTCATAAACTTCTCCACGAAGGACAGGTGATACGAACGTCCAACTACTCGGAGCGTTCCGCGGCAGCGAGGCCAGGCCCATCCTTCGCAACACCGGGGACAGGTAGAAACTCAGTACATAGTGACACTTGGTGTTTACGTACCGGGGATCCATGCACAGCTTGATGCAGCCACACACAAAGGTGGCCATCAGGGTGACGGTGGCATTGGGTGTATTTTTTCCCCCATTGCCCAGATCTTTGTACAGCGAGTCCGTTCGGACCCGGTCCATCTTTGACCTCCATATAAACTGGAAGATGGCCCGGGTGACTGCAGCAGCACAGGTTCTGGGAATAGGCCAGACCTGTGCCACGTATAATAGCAATGACATTGCCTCACACCTGATGACCAGGTTTTTTCCCCGCGATGGAGAGCGACCGTAGCTTCCATCTTCCCAGTTTCTGCCTCACTTTGCTGATACGCTCCTCCCAAGACTTGGCGCATGCCCCAGCCCACCCTGAACCAAATACCCAGCACCTTCAGGTGGCCGGTCCTGACGGTGAAGGGGATCGAGGATTGGTCGGCCCAGTTCCCGAAGAGCATGGCCTCGCTCTTGCCTCGGTTTACGTTGACCCCCGAGGCCCGTTCGAACTGGTCACAAATGCACATGAGTGTGCGCACGGACAGTGGATCTGAGCAGAAAATGGCGACGTCATCCATGTACAGGGAGGCTTTAACCTGCAGGCCCCCGCTGCCAGAAATAGTCACCCCTCTCAGGCTCACATCCTTCCTGATGGACTCGGCAAATGACTCTATGCAGCACACAAACGAGGCAGGAGAGAGAGGGCAGCCCTGCCTGACTCCAGATCTGACTGGGAGGCTATCTGATTCCCACCCATTGATTGAGACTGCCCTGACAATGTTAAGACCATAAGACATAGGAGTGGAAGTAAGGCCATTTGGCCCATCGAGTCCACTCCGCCATTCAATCATGGCTGATGGGCATTTCAACTCCACTGACCCGCATTCTCCCTGCAGCCCTTAATTCCTTGTGACATCAAGAATTTATCAATTTCTGCCTTGAAGACATTTAGCGTCCTAGCCTCCACTGCACTCTGTGGCAATGAATTCCACAGGTCCGCCAACTCTCTGGCTGAAGAAATGTCTCCGCATTTCTGGTCTGAATTTGCCCCCTCTAATTCTAAGGCTGTGTTCACGGGTCCTAGTCTCCTCGCCTAACGGAAACAATTTCCTAGCGTCCACCATCTCCAAGCCATGTATTATCTTGTAAGTTTCAATTAGATCTCCCCTTAATCTTCTAAACTCCAATGAATACAATCCCAGGATCCTCAGCCGTTCCTCATATGTTAGACCTACCATTCCAGGGATCATCCGTGTGAATCTCCGCGGACACACTCCAGTGCCAGTATATGCCTCCTGAGGTGTGGGGACCAAAACTGGACACAGTACTCCAAATGAGGCCTAACCAGAGCTTTATAAAGTCTCAGTAGCACAACAGTGCTTTTATACTTCAACCCTCTTGAGATAATTGACAACATTGCATTCGCTTTCTTAATCACAGAGGAGAAAGTGAGGTCTGCAGATGCTGGAGAT
>NC_057711.1:539815-542321 GCF_004010195.1 Chiloscyllium plagiosum | reverse complement strand
GGAAGTTGAGGCGTTCTTCCTCCAGGCGTCTGGTGGTGAGGGAGCGGCGGTGGAGGAGGCCCAGGACCTCCATATCCTCGGCAGAGTGGGAGGGGGAGTTGAAATGTTGAGCCACTGGGCGATTTGGTTGATTGGTGCGGGTGTCTCGGAGATGTTCCCTAAAGCGCTCTGCTAGGAGGCGCCCAGTCTCCCCAATGTAGAGGAGACCGCATCGGGAGCAACGGATACAATAGATGTGCAGGTAAAACTTTGATGGATGTGGAAAGCTCCTTTGGGGCCTTGGATAGAGGTGAGGGAGGTGGTGTGGGCGCAGGTTTTACAGTTCCTGCGGTGGCAGGGGAACCTCCTCTGCACCCGTTCCAGTGCCTCCACATCCTTCCTATAGTATGGCGACCAAAACTGCACACAATATTCCAGATGCGGCCGCACCTCTTCAAAGAACTCCAACAGGTTTGTCAGGCACGACCTCCCCTTACTAAATCCATGTTGACTTGTTCTAATCCGACCCTGCTCTTCCAAGAATTTAGAAACCTCATCCTTAATGATGGATTCTAGAATTTTACCAACAACAGAGGTTAGGCTAATTGGCCTATAATTTTCCATCTTTTGTCTTGATCCTTTCTTGAACAAGGGGGTTACAACAGCGATCTTCCAATCATCTGGGACTTTTCCCGACTCCAGTCACATTTGAAAGATCGCAACCAACGCCTCCGCTATTTCCTCAGCCACCTCCCTCAGAACTCTAGGATGTAGCCCATCAGGGCCAGGAGTTTTATCAATTTTAAGACTTTTTAGGTTTTCTAGCACTTTCTCTTTTGTAATGGCAACCATACTCAACTCAGCCCCCGACTCCCTTTAATTGTTGGGATATTACTCATGTCTTCCACTGTGAAGACTGACGCAAAGTACTTATTAAGTTCTCCTGCTATTTCCTTACCTCCCATCACTAGGCTTCCAGCATCAATTTGAAGTGGCCCAATGTCTACTCTTGCCTGTCGTTTTTGTTTCTTATGTATTGAAAGAAACTTTTACTATCATTTCCAATATTACTGACTAGCCTACCTCCATATTTGATCCTCTCCTTCCTTATTTCTCTCTTTGTTATCCTCTGTTTGTTTTTGTAGCCTTCCCAATCTTCTGATTTCCCAGTGCTCTTGGCCACTTTATAGGATCTCTCTTTTTCTTTGATAGATTTCCTGACTTCCTTTGTCAGCCATGGCTGTCTAATCCCTCGCTGGATAATCTTTCTCTTCTTGGGGATGAACCTCAGTACAGTGTCCTCAATTTTATCCACAAACTCCTGCCATTTTTGCTCTACTGTCTTCCCTGCTAGGCTCTGCTTCCAGTCTATTTTCGTCAGTTCCTCTCTCATGCCCTCATAATTACCTTTATTTAACTGTAACACCATTACATCCGATTTTGCCTTCTCTCTTTCAAACTGCAGACTGAACTCTACCATATTATGATCGCTGCTTCCTATGTGTTCCCTTACTTTAAGATTTTTAATCAAGTCTGGTTCACTACATAGCACTAGGTCCAGAATAGCCTGCTCCCTTGTGGGCTCCATGACAAGCTGTTCCAAAAAGCCATCCTGTAAACATTCCATGAATTCCCTTTCTTTGGATCCACTGACAACATTTACCCAGTCCACCTGCATATTGAAGTCTCCCATGATCAGTGACCTTGCCTTTCTGACATGCCTTCTCTATTTCCCAGTACACGTTGCACCCCTGGTCCTGACCACTGTTAGGAGGTCTGTACATAACTCCCACTATGGTTTTTTTGCCTTTGTGGTTCCTCAATTCCACCCACACAGACTCCACATCATCCAACGCTGTCATTCAGTGCTATAGATTTAATTTTGTTCTTAACTAACAAGGCAACCCTGCCCCCTCTGCCCACCTCCCTGTCTTTTCGATAGGTTGAAAACCCTTGGATGTTTAACTGCCAGTCCTGACCCCCCTGTAACTACGTCTCTGTGATGCCTACCACATCATAATCATTCACGATGATCTGTGCCATTAGTTCATCTGCTTTGTTACAAATGCTACGAGCATTCAGGTAAAGTGCCTTAATGCTAACTTTCTTTTCATTAGAGATATTGGAAGTGATAAGATGTCCTAAGTTATCCTTTCTTTTTGCTGCATTCCCAGTCTGTCTCAAGTTTAAATCTGCCTGCACATATGCTATCTTTCCATTAAACTCCATTTAACCCCTGTCGCTTTCACTTTCCCTTCCCCCCCAACTCAGAAGTTTAAAGTCCTACTGACCACCCTGTTTATCCTCTTCGCTAGAACATTGGTACCTGATCGGTTCAGGTGGAGACCATCCCAACGGTACAGATCCCCCCGGTTCCAAAACTGATGCCAATGCCCCATGAAGTGGAATCCCTCTTTCCCACACCAATCCCTTAGCCACGTGTTTACTTCCCTAATTTTCTTATCCCTATGCCAATTGGCACGTGGCTCGGGCAGTAATCCGGAGATTATGACCCTTGAGGACCTGT
>NC_057711.1:491522-539672 GCF_004010195.1 Chiloscyllium plagiosum | reverse complement strand
CATCCGTACAGGGAGCAAGAATCTCATACCTGTTGGACAAGGTCAAGGGCTGTGGGCTGAGGCTCCTGCACTCAGGTTTCCCCCTACCTGCCTCACTTACAGTCACATTCTGATGTCCCTGATCACTAACTGAATGTGAATTACTTAATCTCCCAGGTGTGACTGCCTCCTGAAACAAGTGTCCAGGTAACTCTCCCCCTCCTGGATGCGCCGCAGTGTTTGAAGCTCAGATTCCAGATCATCAACTCTAATCCGGAGTTCTTCAGCAACCAACACTTGTTGCAGATGTGGTCACTGCCATTCACAATGGGATCAGCCAGCTCCCACATCTTACAGCTACAGCACACCACCTGACCAGCCATCTCTGCTTAGTTAATTACTTTATTACTTTGTACAGGTTTGAGTTAAAATATTTTCTGATACCTCTCTGATATTGTCTTTTTCTAAAAACCAATTAATAGATAAACAAAACAAAAAAAAAGTAATTTTTTAGCCAGACACCGATTAAGAAATAGGAAATCCTTACCCTAAGAAAAACCAGAGTACTTAGTAAGGGGTAATGTTGGTGTAGAGCAGTCTGATCCAATTGCAGATTCCCTCCCCAAAGCCCATTTTGGAGCGAACATCTCTCATATACCTGTGTGATATCCTGTCAAAGGCTTTATCCTGGTCTAGGCTGATCAGGCAGGTGTCCAACCCTCTGTCCTGCACCTCGGCGATGGTATCCCTGAGGAGTGCGAGACTCTCAGCGATCTTCCTGCCCAGCACAGCACAGGTTTGGTCAGGGTGAATCACTGACCCTAGAGGAGACCTGACCCGGTTGGCAATTACCTTTGACAGAATTTTTTAATCCACATTCAACAGTGAGATTGGTCTCCAATTTTTCAGTTCCTCCCTCTCCCCCTTCGGCTTGTAGATGAGGGTGATGCCTTTCCTCATGGATTCACTCATGGTACCTGCCTGAAGCATACTGTCATACGCCTCCAGCAGGTCCCGGCCAATCAAGTCCCACAGAGCGGAATAGAGCTCGACCGGTAAGCCGTCGCTTCTGGGAGTTTTATTCTTTTCGAAGGACTCGAGGGCCTTGGTCAACTCGTCCAGAGATGGCGGCTGGTCTAGCCTCTCGTGTGTTCTGTCGTCTAAGACCTCCGTGATAGTGGACAGGGAGGCCGCGCTGTCGGTCAGCTTCGAGTCATACAGACTGGCGTAGAAGGATTTACTGATCCTCATGACGTCAGCCTGAGATGACGTTATCGAGCCATCTTCTTCCTTCAGGCTGCTGAGCACAGAGTTCTCTTTGTGCACCTTCTGGAAAAAGAAACGCAAGCACGTCTCGTCCTGCTCCACCGAGCGGACCCTGGACCGGAAGATTACCTTGGAGGCCTCCGAGGCAAACAGCGAGGCTTGCTGGCTCTTCACCTCCTTGAGGTCCTCCGTGACGTCCACCCATCGTCTGCAGCAGAAGCAGGTACTGCATACTTTCCTGGAGCTGGGACAGTTTTCCCCGCCTCTCTCTCGCCTCCCACTCAGACCCATAGTATCACTACCAGGGACACCATCACACAAACTGGCTAAAGAACTACAACAGAAACTGAAACACCTGGTCAGCAGATCCAGACAGTCTATACAGTCAACACAGGAATTCTTGGACATCATCAGAAATATACACATAGACAAGGAAGAAACTATGGTCTCATTTGATGTAACGGCACTGTTCACCTCTATCGACAAAACCCTAACCAGAGAAACAATAGCCAACCTGCTGGTCATACAGAACAGGCAACAAGACGGGGAACCCATCAACAAAGACTGCATACTCAAATTACTGGACCTGTGCCTCACAACACACTTCACATTCAACAACCAAATATATGAACAAATCAAAGGCACACCCATGGGCTCACCCATCTCTGGACTCATAGCAGAAGCTGTAATGCAAAGACTAGAACAAACAGTCTTACCGCAAATTCAACCCAAACTCTGGGTCAGATATGTATATGATACCTTTGTAATTGTTAAAAACACAGAACACACACTGGATCATCAACGCCACACTCACAGGAATCCGATTCACTAGAGAGGAAGAAAAGGACAACCAACTCCCATTCCTAGACGTGATGGTACAGAAAAGACCGAACGGAGAATTCACCACAAAGGTATACAGGAAAGCCACACACACAGACCAAGTCCTAAACTACGAAAGCAACCACCCCAACTCACACAAAAGAAGTTGCATCAAGACACTGTTCAAAAGGGCCACAACACACTGCAGTACACCAGAACTGCAAAAAGTGGAAGAACAACACTTCTACAATGTATTTGCCAAAAACGGATACCCCCGCATTTCATCAACAGATGCCTAAGGGAAAGACAACGGGATGAGGACGTGCCACAACCCAAAGGACTAGCCACACTACCATACATCAAAAAACATTTCTGAACTGACAGCCAGACTACTGCGACCACTAGGACGCATAACAACACACAAACCAACAGCCACTCTCAGACAACTCACCAGGACGAAGGACCCGATACCCAGCATGAGCAAAACCAATGTAGTATACAAAATCCCATGCAAGGACTGCATAAAACACTACATAGGACAAACAGGAAGACAGCTAACGGTCCGCATCCATGAACACCAACTAGCCACAAAACGACATGACCAGCTATCCTTAGTAGCCACACACTCACGATGATAAGCAACATGAGTTCGACTGGGACAATACTATTATGGGATATACCAAACAGAGAACAGTCAGGGAATTCCTAGAGGCATGGCACTCATCCACAGATTCAATCAATAAGCACATCGACCTGGACCCAATATACCGGTCACTGCAGCGGACAGCTGGAACTGAAAACCGGAAGCAGCAGGTACAAATCACTCTAAATGCCGGAGGAAACATCACAGAAGCGCTTCACAGGAGGCTCCCAAGCACTGAGGATGTCACCTAGACAGGGGACGAAACGTCTGCAACACAAATTATTTGCTGATTCTTATGATGAGCCTAAAATACCTGCATCTAGTTATCTAGATACAAAAATGTTTTGCATTTTGTTCACACTCCCTCTAGTGGAACAAAGCCAGTCATTCAATGTCTGGCTCACATTTCAACCAGAAATAAGCAAAGTTTTCAATTAAACATGTATCTTTTGATTGTAAGTGAAACATTACACACCTGATCTAGTTTTCAGAAATAAGCATCAGGATAATCCTGTGGTGGTGGACACAGGCTTGATAGGAGATTTCAAAAGAGAGTTGGATATATATTTGAAAGTGAAGTTAAAGGGCTACAGTGTTGGGCTAGAAAGCGGGAGTACCTAGGTAACTCCCGAGAGCTCGTGCAGACAACAGTCAAATGGCCACCTCCTATAGTAAAATTCTGATTCTATCCTTCACGGTCATTTTTATGCAAACAAAATTTGCTCGGCACAACATCGTGGGCTGAAGGGCCTGTTCTGTGCTGTACTGTTCTATGTTCTATGAACCAGTTAATTAGACATAAATTTCACAATGCTATCAGAACTCCAAACAGATCCAAATTGATGTCTAAATAGGAAATCTATCATAAAGACAGGAAATTGGTCATAATGGGCAAATTACAGTCAGCTCTTCTATAATGCAATGTTGTGTTCTTGTGCAAACTCCATTACAGAAAAATCACACTTTAGAAACAACGTTTAAAGTGCTGGAGGACTACAGCGCTTTGGAAACAGCATTCCCCATTCATCAGTCGTGTTACAGCAAATTTGCATTGATGAAACACACGTTATAACAGAATGGTTTGTATGGAGTATTGCTTGGAGAAGTCATGTTTTAAAGGACTATGAAAGGATGGATTAAAGTTTCATGCAAATATCTTAACTGGCTTTTAAAAACATTACTGAAAGTTCACATTGCATTGTCTCCCTGCACATTTCATGACCAGTGGTAACTACTGGGCTCTTTAGAGTGATCTGCTTGAACAGGTTCTCATTTTATATGGTTCAGTTGGGGAAAGGTCTATTAGGATCGTGTATCCAGTGGATACCACTCATTTGAGAAGAAACCCTCTTGTTGAGTTCAGAGTGAATCCTATTTGTTCCTTTAAAAACAGCAACTGAAGAATATCTCAAGATTACATTTTCTGAGAGACTGCATGGCTTCAGAGATCATCGTGCATAGTCAGTGATGATCAAGAATAGCCATTGACTAAAAGGTTTTCTTTCAGAAGGCAAATCTCTAAACAAATTCATTTCTTTCGCATTTTCTGGAGAGAGCAAAATGCTTGTGTTTTGAGGATATTTAGAGAGTTAAGCTTTTCTACTTCCAGATTACACTGTATATTAAGCAATTATTGAATTTTTATTGAATAAGTTTTATTTTGATAGTAAACCAATAATTGTGTTTTAATAGCATGGTTGTTTGATGTTCTTTAATACCTGATGAGGTATTTAATCGGTCACCTTGGCAAATGGGAAAGGCATTTTCATTTTACATCGTCAATGAAGCAGTGGGACAACAGTGACAATGCACTTCTCCGGCCTGGGCCAAAACAATTAATAATTAAAAGGCACACATTTAGCCCCTAATTCGGCACCAGAAAGGGTTTTACACATGGTAAGAGGAAGTAGATTTTGCCCAAGTCAATGACTGGTAAAGTACTTGAGATATTGGATGGGTTAAAACTAATTAAGTTTTACAAAAGCCGCCTGAACTAACATATGTTCCATGGTGAAGAGAGAAATCACAAAGACTATCTTTAGTTGCAAAGCATTTCTTCAGAGGGGAAAACACAACAGGAATTTCTCTCCCATTCCACATTTCTCCTGCATCACTATTTGTCTCTTGCATTTTTCTTTAAATTCATTCATGGACTGTGGACATTGGACAGCATTTATTTCAGATTCCCAATTATGCTGGAGATGGCACGGTGAGTATCTTCCCAAGGAACTCCCCAGGATCTTACTAATCAACCAGTAAAACAGAGATTCAGAAGATCCAGTTTCTCATAACAAAAGTGCAGATATGAGGAAGCCAATTCAGGCCCCTAAGCGAGGATTATCATTGCACAATTGCAGTTTGTTTGTACCTGACTGCCCCAACCTGGTTTTTTTCACAATATTCTTTGACACTCAACTTGCATAAAACACACATTTGTTTAGTTTTAAATTTTAATTGTAGTGCTTTCAGGTAACCTTACTCAATTGACTTTTACTTTCATTGCTCCCTGCTAAACATTTGTACTCTCACTCCATGGTGCAATTTTCTCTCAAATTAAGCCTTGAAGTTGATGTGGTTTTGTTACACAAGAAATTCCCCACAAGTTATGAATAGGTTCCACTCCCAAGTAGAAGTCGATTTGTATTTAAGTCAGAACACAGTGCAGAACAACGTCAATTATCCAAACAAGATGGGCAGAAAGTATTTGTTCAGATAGCTGATTGTTTGGATAGCAGTTTTACGGTACCTTGACATCCTGTTCGGATAATCTGAAATCGGATCATTGACGTTCAGATAGCAGAGGTTGTTCTGTACATTATAAATATCCAATCACAAGTATGAAAGAAAGTTCGCAAGTGAGATCCTCAAAAATAATAAGAATATGGAATTTTGTTCATACTAGTGTACGTTGGGGAACTCCGTGCCAATGCTCACTTCTATTATTTTTATAAAAGAGCTTCAGTAGCCTACTCTATGAGTGTTTATTCTCTCCCACATATAAATCTTCACATTTTCGAAGCTTCTTCAAAGACATTGAGAATTAAACACGGATTTCAATTGTTCATTTATTTTGATAGTTTTCATTTTTTACAGACTTCTTAGCAGTCAAATAGTTTGAAATCACAAAGTGCAACATCACATAAATACACAATACAAAGCAATAAAAAGCATCATTGGCAGAACATCAACTACACAAGTAGACGATTATCCTCTGATTCTCCAAATGCAATGTAAAATGAAATTAACTAATACTATAAAAATTATTTTACTGAAAACAAAAAAATGCTAGCAATCAGAAAAGAGTCATCTAGACTCAAAATGTTAGCTTGCTTTCTCTCTATGGACACTGACTAATCTGCTATGATCTCCTGCATTTTTGTTCTCAGTGCAGATTCCAGCACCTGCAGTAATTTGTCCTAAAAAACACATTCTGCCTCTGCTCTTTCTTCCTTGTCACTAATCACAGGAAGTAGGACTTCTCTTTTTAAAATGAGTGGGAGCAGAGAGATTCAAAAAGGAACTAGAAACTGGAGACCAGGCATAAAGGAACAGAAGCAGAGCAGGTATTCACCAACATCAGAGAAGCATAACAATTAACAGAACAGCAAGGAGGAAAAACAGAAAGTAGTCAAGTATATGCTGGGGCAAGCCTTTCCTTTAAAGTAATCAATGAAATTAATACAACAGATGGGGCGGCACAGTTGCTAAGTGGTTAGCACTGGTGCTTCACAGCTTCAGGCGAGAGTGTGTGTGTGTGTGTGTGTGTGTGTGTGTGTGTGTGTGTGTGTGTGTGTGTGTGTTTTTCCTCCAGTTTCCTCCCACAATCCAAAGATGTACAGATCAGGTGAATTGATCCCATAGTGTTCAGGGACATATAGGTTAGGGTTCAGGGTAAATATAGAGCGATAGGGTAGGGGAATGGGTCTGGGTAGGTTACTCTTTGGAGGGTCTGTGCGGACCTTTAGGTCGAAGGGCCTGTTTCTACAGTGTAGGGATTCTATGATTCAAAAATAAGCCACAGCCACAACTAATCAGGAAGACCGTAGTGGGATATTGAAGAGTTAACTTGCTCTACTGACCTACAGGAAATTAGATATCCCGAGGTTTGGGTGGGATGCCTCTGACTTACAGATAGATTGTAAGAAAATTTGCATCATCATCCCCTATTCAGAGATCAATAAGAACACTACATTTGGAATTTGACTACTCGCCTTTAGTTACAAAAAAATACAATTTACACCAGATGTGGCCATTAAGGAATGATTTGCATTACATTGTTTCTGGAGGTGAGGTGGTCACTGCATTTTATCTTGAGTGGCATGTGACTATGAGGTGGTGACTTTGGGGGTGTCTTCTGGGCATTACTAACTATGATGTAAAGATTCAGCAAAAGGAAGGAGGACTGTTTCCTTTATTCACAGCACTTCCTTGGAAACACCTCGCAAGCGTGGTGAGGAGTGTTCAGAGTTTCTCTACAGCTTGTACTGTACTGTGCTGAATAAAATTTGGTTGTTGTTCACAGAAGTTGGTGTGTTGCAGTTGCATTAAGTGCGCAAGGACCTCAGGAAGAAGAACTTAACATTTGGTGACAACAGTGGGATTCCAAAATAGATGGAGCTTCCAGGTAGACTGAATAAGTGATTGTCTGAGTGCTGGTTGGGTGAGACGGACGGGCCCGCAAAGTAAGATTTACTTGGATCTCTGTCGAGCCCTCATCCCCTAAGTAAAAGCGGGTTAAAGTCCTCTAGTGGTAAGGTTCGAGGCTCCGGAACATATAGAGTAGAGTAAGGGGAAACAAAAAGAGAGAAAGGATATTTACTGTGCCTGACTCCATCACCCTGCCTTAGACCCGTTGTTAAGAGGGGAAATCCGCCAAGCAAAGGTCAGGTCCCTGAAGTCGGTGTGAAGACTACAGACGTGAGATCTGGGGCTCTGGAGAATTTTTTTAAAAGTTAGAAACCAGGAACTTTAAAGAAAAACATCTCAACAAAATTTGGTTGTACTTAGAGTTATCGCCTTTATCCCCCACACATCCCCTTACAAGTACTTTTAGGGCAACATGGCATCACCGGGAAAAGGGAGAGAAAGTGGAGCCAGTCTGCTCACATCGCAACTGTAAAGTACGTTAACTAGCCAGGAACCTGTGCCTGGGTTTTTGTTGTGGGAGTCTCCGTTTTTCGGTTGTGGATTCGATCAGGAGAGTCTGTTCTGGAGGTGGTGGCGTGGACTGCTGTGCCCTGTGGTCCACTGCGAGGGTTTTCCCTTTTTATAAGGGTATAAACAAAAAAAAACGAGAAATGCTGAAATCAAGGATTTACTAATATTTGGGTCGAAAAAATAAGTTTCAATATAAATTGTGCCATACTGAAAGTGTTTGATAATTAAGTATTTTGGACTGTTAAAATACTGGATCAGAAAACAAACTAACAGTTTTGTTTTATTTGAACTAGGATCTCAATTCAATAATGTTTAGTGGGCTATGTATAGGGCAGATTTTGTTTTTACATTAACATTATACAACATTAGGTCCTTATCAAGCATAAAACAAATTTGATTGAGTACCTTGAGCACCCTGATTTGTTTGAAATTCTACAATGCCAGTTTCAAACAAACAATTGTGTCAGTTAGGTAAAAACAATGACTGCAGATGCTGGAAACCAGATTCTGGATCAGTGGTGCTGGAAGAGCACAGCAATTCAGGCAGCATCCGAGGACAGGCAAAATCGACAGGCAAAAGGCCTTCATCAGGAATAAAGGCAGAGAGCCTGAAGCGTGGAGAGATAAGCTAGAGGAGGGTGGGGGTGGGGAGAGAGTGGCATAGAGTACAATAGGTCAGTGGGGAAGGAGATGAAGGTGATAGGTCAGGGAGGAGAGGGGGGAGTGGATAGGTGGAAAAGGAGCTGGGCAGGTCGGACAAGTCCGGACAAGTCAGGGGATCGAGTTGCTGGAGGTTAGAAACTAGGATGAGGTGGGGGAAGGGGAGATGTTCCCTAAAGCTCTCTGCTAGGAGGCGTCCAGTCTCCCCAATGTAGAGGAGACCGCATCGGGAGCAACGGATACAATAGATGATATTAGTGGATGTGCAGGTAAAACTTTGATGGATGTGGAAAGCTCCTTTGGGGCCTTGGATGGAGGTGAGGGAGGAGGTGTGGGCGCAGGTTTTACAGTTCCTGCGGTGGCAGGGGAAAGTGCCAGGATGGGAGGGTGGGTCGTAGGGGGGCGTGGACCTGACCAGGTAGTCACGGAGGGAACGGTCTTTGAGGAAGGCGGAGAGGGGTGGGGAGGGAAATAAAGATGCCCTCCAACGCATCTCATCTAAAGATGCCCTCCAACGCATCTCATCCACATCCCGCACCTCCGCCCTCAGACCCAACCACTCCAACCGCAACAAGGACAGAACGCCCCTGGTGCTCACCTTCCACCCTACCAACCTTCGCATAAACCAAATCATCCGCCGACATTTCCGCCACCTCCAAACAGACCCCACCACCAGGGATATATTTCCCTCCCCACCCCTCTCCGCCTTCCGCAAAGACCGTTCCCTCCGTGACTTCATCAGGAATAAAGGCTCTCTGCCTTTATTCCTGATGAAGGGCTTTTGCCCGAAACGTCGATTTTGCCTGTCCTCTGATGCTGCCTGAATTGCTGTGCTCTTCCAGCACCACTGATCCAGAATCGTGTCAGTTGTCATGCTTTAGCCAGATGAGAACATAGAACATTACAGCACAGTACAGGCCCTTCGGCCTTCGATGTTGCGCTGAACTATCATACCAATCTGAAACCCATCTAACCTACACTATTCCATGTACGTCCATATGCTTGTCCAATTACGACTTAAATGCACTTAAACTTGACGAACCTACTACCATTGCAGGCAAAGCATTCCATACCCTTACTACTCTCTGAGTAAAGAAACTACCTCTGACATCTGTCCTATATCTATCACCCCTCAATTTAAAGCTATGCCCCCTCGTGCTCATCGTCCCCATACTTGGAAAGAGGCTCTCCCTGTCCACCCTATCTAACCCTTTGATTATCTTATGTGTCTCTATTAAGTCACCTCTCAACCTTCTTCTCTCTAATGAAAACAGACTAAGTCCCTCAGCCTTTCCTGTCTTGTATTGTATTAAAATGTCTTTGCTGTTTTTTAAAATGCAGTGTGGTCACAAAAAGAAGAATACATTTTAATTTTGATGTTTTGTTAAGATTTTAAGAGAACATATTCCAAGTGTGATCTAACCGGGGATCTACAGAGCTACAGCAGAACCTCACTGCTCTTAAACTCAATCTTTCTGCTAATGAAAGCCAACACACCATAAGCCTTAATAACCCTATCAACTTGGGTAGCAACTTCGACATCTACAGACCTGGACCCCAAGATCCCTCTGTTCTTCCACACTGCCAAGAATCCTGCCTGTAACCCTGTATTCTGCATTCAAATTTGACCTTGCAAAATAATCACTTCACACTTTTTCAGGTGTGAACATCATCTATCACTTACCAGCCCAGCTCTACATCCTGTCAAATGTCCTGCTGCAAACTGCAACAGCCCTCCACACTATCCACAACTCCACCAACCTTCGTGTCATCAGCAAACTTACTAACCCACTCATCTACTTCCTCATCCAAGTCGTTTACAAAAATTACAAAGAGCGGTGGTCCCAGAACCAATCCCAGCGGAACACCACTGGTCACGAGCTCCAGGCTGAATACTTGCCATGTTTTATCACACTGTTTATGGGCCAGCCAATTCTATATCCAGACAGCCAAATTTCCCTGTATCCCATGCTTCCTTACTTTCTGAATGAACCTACCATGGGAAACCTTATCAAACGCCTTGCTAAAATCCATTTACACCAACATCTTCATGAATATGTTTGAACACAAAGAATTCAATAAGGCTTGTGAAGCATCACTTGCTCTTCTCAAAACCATGCTTTCTCTAACCAAACTATGGTTTTCCATGTAATCATAAATCTGGTCTCTCAGAATCCTCTTCAATAATTTGCCCACTACAGATCTAAGATCGACTGGTCTATAATTGCCAGGATTATCCATGTTCGCTTTGTTGAACAAGGGAATAACATTTGCCACCCTCCAGTGATCCAGCATTATTCCAATGGACAGCGAGAATGCGAAGATCATCAACAAAAGCGCAGCAATTTTTTTTCCTTGCTTCCTGTTGTAACCTTGGGTAAATCCCGCCTGGCCCAGCGGACTTATCTACCCTTATGTTTTTGAAAACTTTCAGCACATCTTCCTTCCTAACATCAACGTGTGCAAGCAAGTCAGTTTGTTTCACGCTGTCCTCACAAATGACAAGGTCCCTCTCAGTAGTGAATACTGAAGCAAAGTATTCATTATGGGCCTCCCCTACCTCCTCCAACTCCAGGCACAAGTTCCTTCCACTATCCCAGACTGGTCCTACACTCACCCTGGACATCCTCTTGTTCCTCACCCAAGTGTAGAATGCCTTAGGGTTTTCTTTAATCCTACCTGCTAAAGCTTTTTCATGCCCCCTTCTGGCTCTCCTAAGTCTATTCTTCAATTCCTTCCTGGTTGCCTTGTAACCCTCTAGAGCCCAGTCTGATCCTTGCCTCATCAACCTTAAGCAAGCTTCTTTCTTCCTCTTGACTAGATGTTCCACATCCCTTGCCACTCAAAGTTCCTTCACCTGATCATTCCCTTCCTTGCTCTAGTGCGACAAACCTATCCAGCACTATCAGCAAGTGCTCCCTTAATTACGTCCACACTTATGCCACATAATTCCCAGAGAACATCTGTTCCCAATTTCGGTGCCCTAGTTCCTGCCCAATAGTATTGTAATTTTCTCTCCCCCAATTAAATATCTTCCCATACCATCTGCTGTTGTCCCTCTCCATGACAATACTAAAGATCACAGAGTTGTAATCACTTTCACCAAAATGCTCTCCCATGGAGAGATCTGACACCTGGCATTGCCAAGCAACAAATCTAATATGGCCTCCCCTCTAGTTGATGTTTCTACATATCAAGCCAGGAATCCTTCCTGGACACACAACAAAAACTGCTCCATCCAAACTCTGAACTAAAGGAGGCTCCAATCAATAATTAGGCAAGTTAAAGTCACATGATAACAACCCTGCTAACTTCTGCACCTTTCCAAAACCTGCCTCCCAATCTGCTCCTCCATGTCTCTGTTGCTATCCTTTCTTGTTTCTGACTTTCACCCATATTGACCATACAGGCCACATTTTCCTCAGAAGGTATCTCAATGATCCACATATCTGAAACTTTCCCTCCTACAGCAGCCCGGCAGCTGCTGTTCATCTGCACTTGATCTCTATTCCTAAATTCATTAGTCCGTGGCACTGGTAGCAATCTTGAGATTACTACTCTCCACGTCCTGCCTTCGAGCTTCCAACGTAACTCCCTATATTTACTTTTCAGGTCCACATCCTTTTTCCGAGCTATGACAGTCGTACCAATGTAAAACAACAGCTTCTGGCTGCTCTCCCTACCCTGAAGAACCCTTTTTGTCATTTATACAAATGATTTGGATGTGAACACAAGACGTTTGGTTAGTTAGTTTGCAGATGACAAAAATTGGTGTCGTGGACAGCAAACGTCATCTCAGAGTACGAAGGGATCTTGATCATGTGGGCCAGTGGGCCAAGGAGGGATAGATGGAGTTTAATTAAGAAAAATGCAAGGTGCTACATTTCAGAATGGCAAATCAGGGCAGGACTTATACACTTAATGGTAAGATCATGGGGAGTGTTGCTGAACAAAGAGTCCTTGGAGTGCAGGTTAGTAGTTCCTTAAAAGTGGATGGTCAGTGCATTGAGTATAGAAGTTGGGTCATGTTACAGCTGTACAGGACATTGGTTAGGCCACTTTTGGAGTATTGAGTGCAATTCTGGTCTCTTATCTATGGGGAGACTGTTGTGGAACTTCAAAGGGTTCAGAAAAGATTTACAAGAACGTTGTCAGGGTTGGACGATTTGAGCGGAATAGGCTGGGGCTATTTTCCCTGGAGTGTCAAAGGCTGAGGGGTGACCCGTATAGAGGTCTATAAAATCATGAGGCGCATGTAAAGGGGAAACAGACAAGGTTTCTTTCCTGCAATGGGACAGTCCAAAACTAGAGGCGACAGGGGAAAGATATAAAAGGACCTGAGGGGCAATTTTTTTCATGCAGAGTGTGGTGCATGTATGAAAAGGGCTATCAGAGAAAAACAAAGAGGCTGATACAATTACAACATTTAAAAAGGTATCTAGATGGATATATGAATCAGAAGCGTTGCGGGATATGGGTTAAGTATTGGCAAATGGGAATAGATTTCTGGTCGGCATGGACAAATTGGACTGAAGGATCTGCTTCTGTGCTTATACATCTCTATGACTCTATGAATCTCTCACTATAACTCTACAGAATACTATTTAAATGGAGAAAACCTACAGAAAGGTACAAAACAAAGGGACTTTGGGGGTACTTGTTCAGTAAATTTTCTACATTAGAAATCAAATTTCAAATTCGACTATCCACACCAAAAAACAAATCACAAAAATCTGTATCCACAACAAAAAAACCATATTCATGAGAAACCTAAAAATTATTAAATGATTTCTGCACTTGCAAACTACATCATTTGCAGGCAGTCAAGAACGGAATATTGAGGGAATACTGTGGATACTGAGGGATGACTACAGGAAACAAAGATAGCTGGTAATTAGAAAGGTTAATGGAATGTTGGTACTTATTCCAAAGCAGTTGGAGTACAAGTAGGAAGTCTTACTGCAACTGTGCAAGTACGTGGTAAAACTACATCTGGAGTATTGCAAGCAGTTTTGGTCCCTTTATTTAAAGTTTAATTTTATTTAAGGACTGATATCATTGGAGACAGTACAGAAGGTTCACTAGGATGACCCCATTATGGAGGAACTGCATTCTGAGCAAAGGTTAAACAGTTTGGGACTCTACTCATTGGAATTTAGAATTGACAAGATCTCATTGAAACATAGGATTCTTAAGGATCTTGAAAAGGTTAGTGTTAAGAAGATGTTTTGTTCAAAGTTTGAGAGACAACGGAACGAGGACATGCCGCAACCCAAAGGACTAGCCACACTACCATATATCAAGAACATCTCTGAAATGACAGCCAGATTACTGCGACTACTAGGACTTATAACAGCACACAAACCAACAGCCGCACTCAGACAACAACTCACCAGAACGAAGGACCCGATACCCAGCATGAGCAAAACTAACGTAGTGTACAAAATCCCATGCAAGGACTGCACAAAACACTATATAGGACAAACAGGAAGACAGCTAACGATCCGCATCCACTAACATCAACTAGCCACGAAACGACACGACCAGCTATCCATAGTAACCACACACGCAGACGACAAGCAACATGAATATGACTGGGACAACACTACCATTATAGGGCAAGCCAAACAAAGAACAGCCAGGGAATTCCTAGAAGCATGGCACTCATCCACAAACTCCATCAACAAACACATCGACCTGGACCCAATATACTGGCCACTACAGCAGACAGCTGAAACTGACAACCGGAAGCGGCAGGGACAGGCCACTAATAATGCCGGAGGAAACACCACAGAAGCGCTTCACAGGAGGCTCCCAAGCACGGAGGACGTCACCTAGACAGGGGACGAAACGTTTGCAATAAAAATTTCCAGCTCGGCGAACAGAACCACAGCAAGATGTTTTGTCTCATAGAAGTGTCTTGGGCCAGAGGGCATAGCTTCAATAAAGAGATACCAAATTTAAGATTGAGATGAGGAGGTATTTCTTGATGGCTTATGCCTTTGGAAACTTTGTGTGTGTGTGTGTGTGTGTGTGTGTGTGTGTGTGTTGGGGGGGAGAGAAAGAGGTGAGATCGATAAGATTGATCGACTAGAAAATGAAAGAGTTACAGGGAAAGCAGCAGGAAGGGGGTCACGTGAAATCTGGAATCAGCCATGATCCGAATAAATTATGGAGCAGGCTCTAGGAGCCAAACAGACTACTACTCCTCCTAATTCTGAAGATCTTAAAGAAAGTTTTACACGTATGCAAGTATCAAACTCAGTCCCAACTTTGCTACTACTTGCTTTAGGTCCTCCTGACCAGCGTCTGATTGTCCTTTCCCCCGTAGATTTGCAGCAGCACTATCTTCTTCCTTCACCTCATTTATTCATCCATCTGCCCAGCTCAACATTTGCTCATCATTCTCATGAATTACTCTTGGAGTCTGTACATAGGGAAGTGGTGTGATAGTGATGTTACTGAACTAGTAATATAGAATAAATTAATTTTATGATATGTAACAAATACTTACAAATAGCAATCCCTACTGACTTCAGCTGGCCAAGTCCTGAAGTAGTACAGTGGTGATAGAAGCAACACAAGGAAAAATCGTACACTTACTCACATCAATCTGTCACAGCGACATAAGTTCATGCCTGGTAACAATGACCACTCGCAGCATTTCTGGAGATTAAGTCCTGACTTCATGTTGACACATTAGTGCTACTTCTGACAAATGGGATAAACGCAGAGCAGATGTAGCTACTCAAAATTGCCATTTAAATTTGAGAATTTGTGGAGAGTCCACATAGAAACCTATAAAATTCTGAGTTAGACAGGGTAGACGCAGGAAGGATTGCTTGATGCCAAGGGGTCCTGAACCTGAAGAGAATCTAAGGATAAGGAGGCAGTCTTTTAGAGTAGAGATGAGGAAAAATTTCTTTAGAGAATGGCAAGCTTGAGAAATTCTCTGCACAAATAGTCAAAGCCTTTAATGTTTTCAAGAAGGATATTTCTTTAAAAAAATGAAACAAGAGATATGGGGAGAAAGCAGGAACAGAATAGAGTTGGATTATCAAATATGATCATGGTAGAGCAGGCTTGAAGGTATGCTCCTACAGTGTCTCTTCAGGAAAGCTCAATTTTTTTATTTCAAAAAACTTTATTCATAAATGACCTTTATATACATTCTTGGTCACTAAAACAGTTCAGTTCTGCACAGTTTTTGCATATGGAGAACAAAAATATCGAGACTTGACTTTCCTTACACACCCAAAGATATTTTGATTTCCGTATGGTACTATTTACATACAATATTGAGGCGCTAGGAGGATCCAATAACTGAACAAATCACCATACTTTGACTAAAAGATAGTTTTACCCCCCACTGTGCCTTGGCAGCAGCTGTCTCAACTTTAACGTGTCCCTCAGCACATAACTTCAACCGAGTGTCACATCCTGGCACGTTGTAAGGTTCGGGGCTAAGTCTTTGCGCTGCAAGTTTCAGGAAGACCGAAGAGCGCTTTTCACCAAGTTGATGGTTGATGTGTGTCTCAGCAAGAGTGGCAGGGAACTGACTCTACAGCATAGAGTCCTGTGTTACTGAACTACTTTTTTTTTTAAGATTAGATTAGATTACTTGGGATGAACCATGACAAAAACTACTGCATCTCTCTCCAAACTTCCTTTGCAAAGGAACATTCCAGGAGGAGAGGGAATGCAGTGGCAGAGAGAGTCGGATCATACAAGGAGGATCGCACTGTTAGTGTCCTTTTCACCAACTAAGTGATGTCTTGGTGCTTGTTGGCAAGTTCTGCCGATAATGCATTTTGCCAAATCACTGACAGTCTGCTCAGGGAACAACCCAATTAGGCACTTCATGCTGACTACATCCTGATTTGACAGCAAGTCAAAGTATTTTACTTTGCAAATTTCTCCATGAAGGACAGGTGATACAGAATGGTCCAACTACTTACCCAAACTTACTCACCTAATCAGCTGCCTCCTCTCCCTGGGTCATTTATTGACACTCCGCCCAGACTGTTTGACAGTGAAGTTGACTATGGGACACTACCTTGTCAGTTTTTACAGCATGGAAAGAAGCCTTTCAGCCATATCTTTGCTCCTATCATCAAGCATCCATGCTAATCCATTTTCCAACATTTGGCCAGTAATCTTGTACGCTTTGGTGTTTCAAGTGCTCATTTAAATACTACTTCAATGTCTCAAGGGTTTCCCCCTTTGCTACCTCTTTGGGCAGCAAGTTCCAGATGCCCACAATCCTCTGGGTGAAAATTTCCTCAAACCTGCCCCCCACCCCCCCAAAAGCTCCTGGTTCGCATCTTAAAACTGTGTTCATTGATCCCTCTAAGAGGAAAAGTTTCCCTCCATCAGTCTCAGCTATGCTCCTCAGAACTTTGTACATCTCAAACACATTCCTCCTCAGCCTTCTCTGCTCAAAGAAAAACAATCCCAGCTTATCTAGTCTCACTTCAAAGCTGAATCGCTTTAGGCAACTGTAGGCAACATTCTGGAGATCTCCTTTGCAACCACATCCCTCTTGTGTAGTCCAACTGTGTCCCTACAAACGTTTATTTCCAGCCTCATCAGAGCCACCTTGCTCGGATAATCAATGTCTTGAGTATGAAGGAAAGAATCCCATATGCCTGCTTAACCACCTTACCTCGTTGACTTGTCATCAAGGATCAGTGTACATCCATACCAAGGTCTCTTTCATCCTCTGCACTTCCTTGGATAAAATGGTTTACCATGTTTTCCCTTTCATCCCAAAAAGCATGTCTCACTTTTCAGGATTAAATTCATTTGACATCGTTCAACCCACCTGAAATGTCCTGTAGTCTCAGGTTGTCATCTTCGCTATTTGGCGCATCAATTTCCATGCCATTGAACATGCTGATCAAACCCCCCTACAATCATGTCTTAGACATTAAATGTACACAGCAAACAGCAAGGTCCCAGAACTGAACCCTGTGATATGCCTCTGAATGGAGCTTCCAATCACAAACACCTTCGACCATCACACTCTACTTCCTGACACTCAGCCAATTATGAATTCAGTTTGCCAAATTGCCCTGCATCTCATGGATTCTTAGCTTCTTAGAGGAGAAAGTGAGGTCTGCAGATGCTGGAGATCAGAGCTGAAAATGTGTTGCTGGAGTAGCGCAGCAGGTCAGGCAGCATCCAGGGAACAGGAGAATCGACGTTTCGGGCATAAGCTCTTTCCTGAAGAAGGGCTTATGCCCGAAACGTCGATTCTCCTGTTCGCTGGATGCTGCCTGACCTGCTGCGCTGTTCCAGCAACACATTTTCAGCTTCTTAACCAATCTGACATGCAAGACTCACAAAGATTTACGGAGATGCTACTAAAACTGGAAGATTTGAGTTATAAGGAGGCTAGGACATTTTTCGCCTTGGAATGTAAGAGTCTGAGGGGTGACTTTATAGAGGTTTGTAAATCACAACGGAGCATGGATAAGTTGAATAGCCAAGACCTTTTCCACAGGATAGGAGTGTGCAAAACTAGATGGAACAGGTTTAAGATGAGAAGGGAACGATTTAAAAGGGGACCTGAAGGACAACTTTCTTATACAAGAGGGAGGAAGTGGTAGAGGCGGTTACAATAACAATCTTCAAAGATTTGGACAGGTACATGAACAGGAAATGTTTAAAGGGATATGCATAAACCAGTTAAATTTAGGAAACGGGTCAGCACAGACAGTTGGGTCAGAGGGCCTGTTTCAACAGCTCGGACTCTACCACAATGTTAAACTTAATGGCCTGTAACTTAGAATCAAAATTACAATGCAAAAACAGGCCATTCACTCCATCATGCCTGCATCAGCTCTATTATCTAATGTATTCTACTGCCTTTCTCCACATACGTGCACCCCATTACTCGTCAAATGATCATCCAACACCCTAATGAATGCTTCAATTGAAGCTGCCATCATATTTCTAAGCAGTGCATTCCATATCTTAACAACTCATTATGTGCAAAATCTATTTTTCTCATCATCTTTGCTTCACGGACACACCATTTCAAAGCTATGCCCTCTCATACTGATTTATTTTACAAGCGGAAGCAGCTTGATTTTGATTTACTATTGTCACATGTATCTAGGTACAGTGTAAAGTTTTATGTTGCATGCAGTACAGGTAGATCATACCATGCAAAGTGCAGAAGGCAATAGAACAGAGCGAGGAATACAATGTTATGGCTGCAGAGAAAGAGCAGGATCAACATTAAATTTGAAAGTCAAGATCCATTTAGAAGTCTAATAACAGCAGGGAAGAGGCCATTCTTGAATCTGCTGGTCAGTGTTTAAGCTTTTGCATCTTCTGCTTGACGGAAGAAGTTGGAAGAGATGATAACTGAAGTGAAAGGAGTTTTTGATTATGTTGGCTAGCTTTCCAAGGCAGCAGGAAGTATAGATGGAGTCAATGGATGCAAGGTTGGCTTCCATGATAGACTGGATATGTTCACAACTCTCTGTAGCTTCTTACACAGTCCTGGACAGAGCAGCTGCCATACCAAGTTGTGTGCATCCAGATAGAACGCTTTTTATGGTCCCCATCTACACTCTCCAGCCCTCCCACGACTTTGAAAACGTCCATCAAACGTCCTCCATGCCGCCTCCTCTCCAAGGAAAACAGCCCCAACTCCTCAAATCTATCCTCTGAAGTTGAAGTTTCTCATATCTGCAGTTTCCTGGTATGACATGCATAGGTGAGATTCCCACCATCTGCAATTCACACTTCATCCTGATTTGGAAACCGATCAGTTGTAAGTCAAAATCCTAGCATTCCCTCCCTAATGGCATTATGGATATACCTTCACCCCAGGTCTGCAGCAGTTCAACAAGACAGCTCACCACCCTTTCTCAAGGACAAGCCAGAGGATTAGGAAGTCTTTAGAATCCAACAGAGACAACTAAAAAAGCAATAAGGGAAGGTGATAAAATAGGAGGATAAGCTCCAATATAAAGGAAAATTGCAAGAATTTTTTTTAAAAAGACATAAAAAGGTCAAAGAAAGGCAAAAGTGGACATTTGACCTCTGGAAAATAAAGCTGGAAAAGTACTAATGGGAACAAAGAAATTGTTTGTTTGCTCTTTACATCAGTTTTCATGGCAGACGACACTAGCAAAACTTCAAGAGTCAAAGGATAAGACAGCGTATAGTGGCCATCACTAAGGAAAAGATGCAGAGGAAGCCGAAAGGTCTGAAGTGGATAAAACACCCGGACCAGATAGACGACACTCCAAGACTCTGTTGAAGATAGTTTAGGAAATTATGGAGGCATTGGCGGTGATCAGCCCAATGTGGCAGAGTGAAAATTCTGGAATCCCCTCCCTAAGGGCATCATGGATCTGCTTTCAGCAGTGGCCTGGACCGCAGTGGTCTAAGGCGACAGTTCTCAACAACTCCTCAAAAGGCACTTAGGGACAGGCAATAAATGCTGGCCAGTCAGCAATAACCACATGCCAGAAAAGAATCTAGTATATGAACATGGAACATGAGTTCAGTACTCGGCCTTTCTAACCTGTTCCATTACTCAACAAGGTCGTGGCCGATTGATTTTAAGCTAAATTCTACATTCCTGCATACCCCAAATGATACCTCATCCCCTTGGTAATCAAGAGTTTACCACTTCTTCCTTAAAAATTTGTAAAGATTCTGCATTCCCTGCCTTTTGAGGCAAGGAATTCCAAAGACAACCATGCCTCAAAAAGAAAGCTCTCCTCTGCTTTCAATGGGTAAGCCTCTTTTTTTAAAAAAAAACTTTGAACAATTGTTCTAAATTCTCCCACAAGGTAGCATCCTTTCAACATTTACCCAATCAAGTCCCCTCATGATTTTATGTTTCAATTTAGTCAACTGACTCTTTCAAACTACAGAGGATACATGCCTTACCTGTCCAGATAAGATAATCTGCTTATTCCAGATATCAGATTGCCTTTAACATGAGGAGAAAGTGAGGACTGCAGATGCTAGAGATCAGAGTTGAGAGTGTGGTGCTGGAAAAGCACAGCAGGTCAGGTAGCAGAGGAGCAGAAGAATCAACGTTTCAGGGATAAGCATTCCTGATGATGGGCTTATGCCCAAAACGCCGATTCTCTTGCTCAAATGTGCCTGGCCTACTGGTCTTTTCCAACACCACACTCTCAACTCTGCCTTTAACACGATAACATTATACTGTAAGTACATTGACAAGTCCTGCACACAATACTTTAGTACCTCATCAATGCCCAGTATAACTGGAACATAACCACTTTACTCATGCATTCAATTCCTTGCACAATAAATAAAATATTACATCGATTAAATTTCCTGATTTCTTGCTGTACTACTGCATACTAATATTCTGATTCTTTAACAAGTAACATAGAAACTTGGAAGAGAGGTGCAGAGGGCCATTTGGCCTTTTTTGTCTGTAAGGCCATTCAACATGATCATAGCTGATCATGCAATTTTGTGGGTGGCACAGTGGTTAGCACTGTTGCCTCACAGCGCCAGAGACCCGGGTTCAATTCCCGCCTCAGGCGACTGACTGTGTGGAGTTTGCACATTCTCCCCGTGTCTGCGTGGGTTTCCTCCGGGTGCTCCGGTTTCCTCCCACAGTCCAAAGATGTGCAGGTTAGGTGAATTGGCCATGCTGAATTGCCCGTAGTGTTAGGTAAGGGGTAAATGTAGGGGTATGGGTGGGTTGCGCTTCGGCGGGGCGGTGTGGACTTGTTGGGCCGAAGGGACTGTTTCCACACTAAGTAATCTAATCTAATCTAATCAGTATCCCACTCCTGCTTTATCTCCATTACCATTGATCCTTTTAGTTGCATGGGCCATGCCCAGCTCCCTCTTGACTATATCAAACGAACTGGCCCAATAGCTTTCTGTGGGAGAGAATTTCACAGGTTCACAACACTAAATGAAGAAATTCTTCCTCATCTCAGTCCTGAACGGCATGCTTTCCTTCACTGGATGAGATATGGAGTACAACAGTTGGCAGGTCATGCAACAGTTACACAGGACTTTGGTTCGGCCGCATTTGGAATACCGCTTACAGTTCTGGTCGCCACATTACCAAAAGGGATGTGGATGCTTTGGAGATGGTGCAAAGGAGGCTCATCAGGATGTTGCCTAGTATGGAGGGCGCTAGTTATGAAGAGGTTCAATAAATTAGGATTATTGTCATTAGAAAGACAGATTGATGGTGGAACCTGACTGAGGTCTACAAAATCATGAGGTATAGTCAGGGTGGATAGCAAGAAGCTATCATGCAGAGGGTGGTACGTGTACGAAATGAGCTGCCAGAGGAAGTGGTGGAGACTGGTACCTCTTGAAATGGAGAAAGGTGACCAGTGGTGTTCCACAGGGGTCAGCGTTGGGGCCACTGTTGTTTATAATATACATAAATGATCTGGAAGAGGGAACTGTTGGTATGATCAGCAAGTTTGCAGATGACACCAAGATTGGTGGAGTAGCAGAAAGTATAAGGGACTGTTGGGGAATACAGGAGGATATAGACAGATGAGGCACATAACACCGCAGCACAGATGAACTTCAGAAAACAGGAGAACCACCTACACAACGTATTCAAGAAGAACAGATACTCAAAAAATACAGTCCGCAGATTCCTCAAGAACAAACCATGACAAGCAGACCAAACACAGCCAGAAATCCTAACCACCTTCCATACATCAAAGAAATTTCAGATATGACAGCCAGACTACTAAGACCCCTCGGAACCCTAGTAACACACAAATCCACCAACACTGTCAAACAAAAACTAACAAACGTAAAAGACCCAGTACAACCCATGGACAAAACCAACGTCGTCTACAAAATTCCATGCAAGGACTGCCACAAGCACTATGTAGGACAAACAGGAAGAAAGTTAGCCACCAGGATACACGAACACCAGCGAACCACAAAAAGACATGGCCCTCTCTCCCTCGTAGCCCTACACACGGAGGGAAAAAAAACCCACCATTTCGACTGGGACAACACTTCTATCCTAGGACAGGCTAAGCAAAGGCATGCCAGAGAATTCCTAGAGGCCTGGCACTCCAACCACAACACCATAAACAAACACACAGATCTCGATACCATAGATCAACCCCTCAGAAAACGAACCGGAAATGACATCACCACAAACCCCAGGAACCCCATCCAGGACAAACATATAAATAGAAAGCAGGAGACTACAGCTTCTCTTCACTTGGAGGTCGCCACTGATGTTACCTAGCCAGGTAATGAAACGTCTGGATATCAAACCTACAGCTCAGCGAGCAAACCTACACCCCATAGACTGGAGAGTTGGGCAGAAAAGCGGCAGATGATTTTCAATCCAGACAAATGTGAGGTGATGCATTTTGGCAAGACTAATGCTAGAGCAAATTATACAGTGAACGGAAGAGCCTTGGGAAAAGTTGATGGGCAGAGAGATCTGGGAGTGCAGGTCCATTGTATCCTGAAGATTGCTGCACAGGTGGATAGAGTGGTCAAGGCGGCATATAGTATGCTTACCTTCACTGGACGGGGTATTGAGTATAAGAGCTGGCAAGTCATGTTAACATTGTACAAGAGATTGGTTCGGCCGCATTTAGAATACTGTGTACAGTTCTGGTCGCCACATTACCAAAGGATGTGGACGCTTTGGAGAGGGTGCAGAAAAGGTTTACGAGGATGTTGCCTGGTATGGAAGGTGCTAGCTATGAAGAGAGGTTGAGTAGGTTAGGTTTGTTTTCATTAGAAAAATGGAGATGGGGGGGAAAAGGGGGAAGAAGAGAGAAGAAGCTGATTGAGATTTACAAAAATATGCAAGGTATAGATCTGGTGAATAGAAACAAGCTTTCTCCCCAGGGTGAAGGATTCATTAATGAGAGGTCACTCTTTCAAGGCGAGAGGTGGAAAGTTTCAAGTGGATACATGCGGCAAGTACTTCACGCAGAGGGTGGTGGGCATTTGGAACGCGGTGCCAGCAGAGGTGGTAGAAGCAGGCATGGTAGATTCATTTAAGATGTGTCTGGACATATGCATGAGTAGGTGGGGAGCAGAGGGATACAGATGCTTAGGAATTGGGCGACAGATTTAGACAGTTGATTTGGATCGGCTCAGGCTTGGAGGGCCAAAGGGTCTGCTCCTGAGCTGTAAATTTTCTTTGTCCTTTATGTCCATGCTGTACATCTAATAGAATGGATTTCCTTCGATGTGGAATTAGTCCCTTCGGCCCAACCAGCCCACACCGACCCTCCGAAGAGTAGGCAAAAGTGAGGACTGCAGATGCTGGAAACCACAGTTTAGATCAGAGTGGTGCTGGAAAAGCACAGCAGGTCAGGCAGCATCCGAGGAGCAGGAAAATCGATGTTTCGGGCAAAAGCCCTTCATCAGGAATAGAGGCAGGAAACCTCCAAGGTGGAGAGATAAATAGGGGGGTGGGGCTGGGGAGAAGGTAGCAAAGAGTACAATAGGTGAATGGGGGTCGGGATGGAGATGATAGGTCAGAGGGGAGGGTGGAGTGGATAGGTGGGAAGGGAGATTGGCAGGTAGAACAGGTCATGGGGGACAATGCTGAGCTGGAAGGTTGGAACTGGGGTAAGGTGGGGGAAGGAGAAATGAGGAAACTGGTGAAGTCCACATGGATGCCCTGGGGTTGAAGTCTTCCAAGGCGGAAGAGGAGGTGTTCTTCCTCCAGGCGTCTGGTGGTGAGGGAGCGGCGGTGGAGGCAGCCCAGGACCTGCACGTGGGAGGGCGAGTTGAAACGTTGGGCCACAGGGTGGTGAGGTTGATTGGTGCAGGTGTCCCAGATGTGTCCCCTGCGCTCTCAAGGAGGCGTCCAGTCTCCCCAATATAGAGACCACCACATTGGGAGCAACAGATACAATAAGTGACATTGGTGGATGCGGAGGTAAAACTTTGATGGATGTGAAAGGCTCCTTTGGGGCCTTGGATGGTGGTGAGGGAGGTGATGTCGGCACAGGTTTTGCAATTCCTGCGGTGGCAGTGGAGGGTGCCAGGATGGGAGGGCGGTTTGTTTGGGGGGCGTGGACCTGACCAGGTAGTCACGGAGGGAACGGTCTTTGCGGAAAGCGGAAAGGGGTGGGGAGGGAAATATACCTCTGATAGTCGGGTCTGTTTGGAGGTGGTGGAAATGTCAGACGATGATGCAGTTAATGAAGGTTGGTAGGGTGGAAAGTGAGGACCGGGGGGGGGGGGGGGTCTGTCCTTCTTACGGTTGGAGGGGTGGAGTGTGAGGGCAGAGGTGCAGGATGTGGATGACATGCGTTGGAGGGCATCTTCAACCACATGAGAAGGGAAATTGCGATCTCTAAAGGAGGCCATCTGGTGTTCTGTGGTGGAACTGGTCCTCCTGGTAGCAGATACGGCGGAGGCAGAGGAATTGGAATACAGGATGGCATTTTTGCAGGAGGTAGGGTGGGAAGAGGTGTAACCCAGGTAGCTGTGGGAGTTGGTGGGTTTGTAAAAAAATGTCAGTGTCAGGTCGGTCGTCATTAATGGAGATAGTCATGGTGAATTTAAGGTCAGGTGGAGCACGAGGTGGCGCCGATGCAGTCATCAATGTAGTGGAGGGAAGAGGTGGGGAGTGGTGCCGGTGTAACTACGGAAGATGGACTGTTCTACCTACCGACAAAGAGACAGGCATAGCTGGGGCCCATAGGGGTGCCCATGGCTACTCCCTTGGTCTGGAGGAAGTGGGAGGATTCAAAGGAGAAATTGTCAAGGGTGAGTAACCCACTCAGACCCATTCCTGTAACCTATATTTACCCCTGACTAATACACCTAACCCATACCTCCCTGAACGCTATGGGGCAATTTAGCATGGCCAATTCAGCTAATCTGCACATCTTTGGATTGTGGGAGGAAAATCACGCAGACATGGGGAGAACGTGCAAACTCCACACAAACAGTTGCACAAGGCTGGAATCGAACCCAGTCCCTGGCGCTGAGAGGCAGCAGTGCTGACCACTGAGCCACCGTGTCACCCACTGAGTCTGTATGACTCTATAAATTCACTTTCATTGTGTTGAGGGAAAGGTCAGACGTAAAATGTTTATTCTCTCTTCAGAGACGCTGCTTGATTACTTTATTATTTTCAGCTTTCTAACTTTGAATTTCTTGAATTTCCTCTTGCACTTAAAAGCATTTCATATTTTACTATTTCTTCATGTAGGACTGTCTTCTGCAAATTCTTCATGCACACTCCACAACCTGCCCAACTCTCCTTTAGCAAATCACCCCGAAGGGACATGGGTCTTGATCTGTATAGATTAAATCTACAAAATAAAAACCCATCTCAATGGTGTGTTTAAAGTTTCACACGTGTTAAATTTAGGAACATTTACCCACTACTTTGAATCACCTCACCAATCTTTACCTACACCTCCAAAATACTTAAGGATGGGTAATTGTAAATCTTAAGTGAGCCCTCAGCCATCACACTCCACCCCAACATTCTGATGCAAAGCACTGTTTTATCTCCACACCAATTACAGAACTGATGGGGTGTTACATCTTCTATGATTCTGAATAAATAACTGTGCCGATTAGGTGGACTGGCCACATTAAATTGATCAGTATCCAGCAATATGTAGGTTAAGTGAATTAGCTATGACAAATGCAGGGTTACAGGGATAGGGTAGGGGACTGGGTCTGAGAGGGAAGGCCTTTGGAGGATGAGTGCAGACTTGACAGACTGAATACTTGTTTCCAAACTGTAGGGGGTCTATAAATTCTCCCTGTACACTATGAGCAATTTAGCATGGCCAAAGCACTTAACCTGCATATTATTGGTCTGTGGAAGGAAGGTCCAAAGGAAATCCACGCACACACTGCAGGAATGTATGAACTTCACACAGACAGTCGCCCGGGGGTGGAATTGTACCAGAGACCCTGGTGATGTGAAGCAGCAGTGCAAGTCATTGAGTCACTGTGCCAACCCACATGATAAAGACCTCTAGGTGGTACTGCTCCACAATCTCAGTACTAGTCATGGGTCAAATATGGCCTATATAAACTTGAATATTGCTGTCGAAAGAAACCTATTGAAGCTTTTCTCCTCGCAGTCATCAGAGCATGTTGCAAGAATAAATAGGCAAACTAATATTCATGTGCACAAGATAGGTTCACAAGTGGACTCTGATCAGTACAGATGCTGTTGATTGGTGTTGAGAATGCACCCATAATACCACAGGAAATAATATCAGGAGAAGGCTTTTTGGCCCCTAAAGCCTGCTCCGCCATTCAAGAAGATCATGGCTGATCCGTCAGTCCTTCAGACAGCTTTCCTGGTTTTTCCCCTACTGATCAGGTATCTATTTCAATCTTAATGATACACAAGGACTCTGCCCCCATAGCTCTCTTTGGCAAGGAGTTCCAAACACTCAAGCAGAGAAGAAACTCCTCCTCCTCTCAGTCTTAGAGTTAAGGCGTGCCAATTTAAGACTATGCCCTCTGGTACTGGGCTCACCCATAAGAAAAAAAATCCTCTATTTACTCTGTCAAGAATCCTAAAATGCTTCAATGAGATCACCTTTCATTCATCTAAATTCCACTGAGAAGAGTTCCAAACTAACCATTATTCATAAGACAATGCCTCCATACCAGGAATCACCCCAGTGAACTTTCTCTGAACTTAAATAAAAAGTCCATTAATGCTGATTTATTTTTAACAGTCATGCTTTTTTTTAAAAATGTCAAATCAGGCAAGTTGCCTGATCAGTCAGGAGAATTGCCCTGATAGGGTGACAGCCATTTTAATTTTGAAGTTGAAAAATGGATCATTTGTGCACATGGTCTTCCTGCCTGAGATGTGCATTCTTGAGAAAAGTCCTCTAATGAATGCAAGACAAAAATCTTTGTCAAAACAGATTTATTTCCAGCAAAATTCAAGTTCCACTATCAAATGACCATATCTGGGGGAGGACAGTTAATACCATTGGCTGGATAACTGGTTTGCAATCCAGCATGGTACCAGCAGTATAGGTTCAATTCCCTACAGTCTGAAGCTACCATGGACTTTCATGATTCGGAGATGCCGGTGTTGGACTGGGGTGTACAAAGTTAAAAATCACACAACACCAGGTTATAGTCCAACAGGTTTAATTGGAAGCACACTAGCTTTCGGAGCGACGCTCCTTCATCAGGTGATAGTGGAGGGCTCGATCGTAACACAGAATTTATAGCAAAAATTTGCAGTGTGATGTAACTGAAATTATACATTGAAGAATTGATTGTCTGTTAAGCCTTTCATCTGTTAGAATACAGTGATAGTTTCACTTTTTTCATGTGTAAATCACCTGATGAAGGAGCATCACTCCAAAAGCTAGCGTGCTTCCAACTAAACCTGTTGGACTATAACCTGGTGTTGTGAGATTTTTAACTATGGACTTTCATGAAACTTTCACCTTGCCCAAGGCATGCTAATCCTCAGGTTAAACCACCACTAGTCTTCTGAGAGCAGTCCTATGGGCTGGTAAGAATGCAAACTATAGAAACACAACATGACAAGACTTTCTCACGAACCTTGAAGACTTTCATAAGCCTGTAATATATGGATAAGCAATAAAATTCAGTACTTACAATCAGTGAGGCTAGCAATCCCAGCAAGTGTGGTGATGGGAACATGAGGCATATCCCCATTCATCCTGAAGTTGTAGAAATGATCGTGTCTACACACAGACTGTTCAGTCTAGTTCCCAGCCAGTCTCACTTCACATCTCCCAGATGCTGCAACAAAAAAAAAGTCAGTCCATCAGTACCAGTTATTTCACAAATTCTAGCTAGGTTGGAAGTACCTAAGTTGGAAGTGCCAATATTTGGCAACTTTAGCTAAAGTTATCTAAAACTAATTGCAAACCTACATCTTTCCTTGTTTCAAATATTCAAAAATTTTCTGTTAAGTGAAACGAATCTAAAGTTTGTAATTCAACTCCCACCCTAGTTAGCATTTTAAATGGGTGAAATTCTCATCATTCCAAGACTAATGCTGCTGAATTTGAGTCTTTCTAAACTAAGAAAAACTAGCCAAGTATACATAGGAAGGGAAAGGTTTGAGATTCTGAAGGGAAAATATAGAAAGCTAGGTGAGATATTAAAGAGTTAATTTGCTCTGCTGACCTGCAGGAAATGGGATGTTCCGAAACTAGGGTGGGATGCCTCTGTTCTACAGGTAGAATGTAAAAGATTTTACATTCCCATCTCTTGGCATTCAGAGCCATTTGCACAGCCATTTCCTAGTTATTCAAAAGCCAATTTACACAGTCATCTCTTACTATTTACATTTTCACCCCCTATTCAGAAATCAATAAGAATATTATAGTTGGAATTTTAACTACTCCCTATAGTTTAAAAAAAGCGACTCACAATACATTTGAACATTAAAGGGTGATTTGCATGACATTGTTTCTAGAAATGATGTGGTCACTGTATTGTCTTGAGTGGCATGTGACTGTGAGGGAGTGGCTGGGGGTTGTCTTGTGGGCATTACTGACTGATGTAAGAATTTTGTGTAAAGGAAAGATTTGTTGCCTTTGTTCAGGGAGGCCTTTCCAAACGCTTCACAAGCGTGGCGAAGAGTGTTAATAGTTTCTCCACAGTTCGTACTGTATTTGCTTAATAAAATTTGGTTTTGTTCACAGAAGTCGGTGTTTTGCAATTGCATCAAGTGCATAAGAATTTCAAGAAAAAGAACTCAACATTTGGTGGCAGCAGTGGGATTCTAACACACACAGGGCTTTCAACAGCTAACATAGTCTCTATAATCTCTCCATTCACAGGTAAAGCACGCCTTCAGACCACCGCCCACCCTTCCATAACTTGATCCAACGCATTTCAGTCAACTTCAGTCATGAGCAAGAAAAGTGAAGACGCAAACATCGGTAAAGAGGAGGTCCATACGCTTTTTGTCAGTGGTCTTCCTATGGATATTAAAGCAAATGAGCTTTACCTTCGCTTTCAATCATTTAAGGGAGCTGAAGGTTTACTGATCAAACTAACACCAAAACAGCCAGTTGGCTTTGTTACATTTGACTGCAGAGCAGAAGTAGAAGCAGCAAAGGCAGCTGCGGTCACCTATCCTGCAGCTGAAGCACTTCACGCTTAGATGCGCTGCTATCCTCCACCTGAAGCATCTCTGCAAGGATGGAGGTCTCGTCATTTTGTTAAGTATTAAACTGCCCTTATCCAAGAATTCAGATTTCTCCATGGAATGGTGAGTAAGGACAGACTGGATTTTGTTTTCAGGCTGAACTTTACTGAAGGAGATTAACTGGCTCGTTTCCACTTAACTTCAAAGGGGGTGGAGTGCTCACTAAGGACTATGGACTTGAGAACTTTACTGGTGAACTTTTTCTTTCATTGTGGGAGGATCCTATCTACTGCATGGACAAGTAATTTGTTGTTTATAATCATTTTATGTTATGTATCAATAACTTGCTTAAATACTGGGTGTCAGAGTCTTATCAATAAGCTGGTAGCACCATCTCAGTACTTTTCATGGAATGATAAAAAGGAGAGAATGAGATAGAACATAGAAAAGTACAGCACAGAACAGGCCATTTGGCCCACCATGTTGTGCTGAGGTTTAATCCTAATGTAAAATAAAGTAACTTAACCTACGCACCCCTCAACTCACTGCTATCCATGTGCGTGTCTAGCAGTAGGTTACATGTCCCTAATGACTCTGCTTCCACCATCACAGCTGGCAACGCATTCCATGCATTCACAACTCTCTGCATAAAGAACCTACCTCTGATGTCTCCTTTATACCTTCCTCCTAATAACTTCAAACAATGACTCATCGTACCAGTCAATCCTTCCCTGGGGAAAAGTCTCTGGCTATTGACTCTATCTATTCCACTCATTATTTTGTACACCTCGATCAGGTCTTCCCTCTTCCTCCTCCTCTCCAGAGGGAAAAGTCCAAGTTTAATCAACCTCTCTTCATAAGGCAAGCCCTCCAGGCAGCATCCTGGTAAACCTTTTTTGCACCCTCTCCAAAGCCGCTCCTACAGTAGGACGACCAGAACTGGACACAATATTCCAAGTGTGGTCTCACCAGGGACTTTTAGAGCTGCAGCAAAACCTCGCGGCTCTTAAACTCAATCCCCCTGTTAATGAAAGCCAAAACACCATATGCTTTCTTAACAACCCTATTCACTTGGGTGGCAACTTTGAGGGATGTACTTGCACATCCAGATCCCTCTGTTCCTCCACACTGCCAAGAATCCTGTCTTTAATCCTATATTCAACATTGAGTTCGACCTTCCAAAATGCATCACTTCGCATTTATCTAGGTTGAACTCCATCTGCCATTTCTCAGCCCAGCTCTGCATCCTGTCTATGTGGCGCTGCAGCCTGCAGTAGCCTTCTATACTATCAACGACACTTCCAACCTGCATGTCATCGGCAAATTTACTAACCCACCCCTCAACCAAGTCATTTATAAAAACTACAAAGAGCAGAGGCCCAAAAACAGAGCCCTGCGGGACCCCACTCAACACTGACCTCCAGGCAGGATACTTTCCATCTACAACCACTCTCTGCCTTCTTTCACTTACAAGTTCCCTTTCCTTGGTGAAAACCGAAGCAAAAAAACAAAAATCATTTAGGACTTCCCCTATCTGCTCAGACTTCACGCACAAGTTCCTTCAGCTATCCCTGATCGGCCGTACCTTCTCCCTGATCATTCCTATTCCTCATGTATGAGTAAAACGCCTTTGGGGACTCCCTAATTCTTCTTGCCAAGCCTTTTTCGTGCCCCCTCCTGGTTCTCCTCAGTCCATTTCTGAGCTCCTTTCTAGCAAGCCTGTAATCCTCTAAAGATATGCTAGATCCTTGCCTCCTCCACCTTATGTAAGCTGCCTTCTTCCTTTTGATGAGAAGCTCCTCTGTTCTCATCATCCAAGGCTCCTTAATCTAACCCCTTCTTACCTGTCTCAGAGGAACAAATTCTTACAACACTCGCAACAACTGTTCTTTAAACAGTCTCCACATGTCTGCTGTGCCACCATCTACAAGGCACATGTCAAGAGTGTGATGGAACACTCCCTACTTGCCCTGGATGGGGGCAGCTCCAACAATACTCAAGAAGCTCATCTGCACTAAGAGGTTCCAGTCGATTTTGGGAAAGTTGAAGTCACCCATAACAACCTCCCTGCTACTTCTGCATTTTTCCAGAATCCGCCTATGAGATCTTCAATCTCTCTACTGCTATTAGGTGGTCTGTATAAAACCCCCAATGCTGTGGCTGTTCCCTTGCTGTCCCTAACTTTCACCCATTCTGACTTAATAGACAAACCTTCTTCAACAATCTTCATTTCTGTAGCTGCGATACACTCTCTGATTAGCAATGCTACACCCCCTCCTCTTTTTCCATCCTCCCTGCTCTTTTTAAACATTCTAAACCCTGGAACATCAAGCAACCATTCCTGTTCCTGTGAAACCCACATCTCAGTTATGGCCACAACATCGTAGCCCCAAGTACTGATCCATGCTCGAAGTTCGTCACTCTCATTTCGGACACTCCTTGCATTAAAGCAGATATTAGAGTTAAGTTGCTCTGCTGACCTGCAGAAAATTGGATGTCCTGAGGCTCGGGTGGAATGCCTCTGTTCTACAGGTAGAATGTAAGGATTTTATGTTCTCGTCTCTTGGCATTCAGAGCCATTTGCACGGCTATTTCTAGTTATTCAAAAGCCAATTTACATGGTCATCTCCTACTATTTACATTTTCATTCCCTATTCAGAAATCAATAACATCATTACAATTGGAATTTTGACTACTCCCTGTAATTAAAAAATGATTCATGACACATTTGACCATTAAAAGGATGATTTACATTATATTGTTTCTGGAAATGATGTGGTCACTGCGTTGAGTCTTGAGTGTCATTGACTATGAGGAAGTAGCTGGGGCTTGTCTTGTAGGCATTACTGACTGTGATGTAAAGACTTTGTATAAAGGGCAGAAGTCCTTCATCATGTATTCAGGGCTTTTGCCCGAAACATCGACTTTACTGCTCCTCGGATGCTGCCTGAACTGCTGTGCTTTTCCAGCACCACTCTAATCTAGACTCTGGTTTTAGCATCTGCAGTCATTGTTTTTACCCACTTTGTATAAAGGAAAAACTGTTTCCTTTGTTCAGGGAGAAGAGTGTGTTAAGATTTCTTTCTAGCTTGCACTGTATTTGCTTAATAAACTTTGGTTGTGGTTCACAGATGTTGGCGTTTTGCAATCGCAAAAAGTGTGTAAGAATCTCAAGAAAAAGAACTTAATTTGGTTCACATTTTTGGATCCCTTCTGTGGTAGAAGTGATCTGCACAAGGATGGATTTGCACCTGAATTGGGGGGGGATTAATATACTGACAGGGAGATTTGCTAGAACTACTCAGGAGGATTTAAACTAGTAAGGAGGCGGTTGGGGCAGGGACGCAAGGAAATAGTGAGGAAAGAGATCAATCGGAAACTGGCAAGTTGGGAAAAAGAGCAAATTAAACAGTCATGGCAGGAAGGAACAAAGCAGAGAAGAAGGTGGGAATGATAAAATAGACTGCATTTATTTCAACGCATGAGGCCTAACAGGGAAGGCAGATGAACTTGGGTCACGGTTAGGCACTTTGGAGACCGAAATTCTATAGTTTTAATGTAGTGATAGAAACAAAGTCTGGATCTAAAAGTTGAAGTTCTAAATTGGAGGAACACCAATTTTGACGATATTAGGCAAGAACTTTCAAAAAACTTTTCCTCTCAGGTAAACAGACAGCTGGAAAAAGGGAATTAGACAACGAGTATCCAGAGACAGTATAATCCTGTTAGGGCAAAAGGCAAGGCTGGTAGATAATGCTGAATGACTAGAAAAATTGAGTGTTTGGTTAAGAAAAAGGAGGAAGCATGTGTCAAATATAGACAGGATAGATCAAGTGCATATTTAGAGTATAAAGGCAGTAGGAGTATACTTGAGGGGGAAATCAGCAGGGCAAAGAGGGGACATAAGATAGCTTTGGCAAACAGGATTATGGAGAATTCAAAGGGATTTGACAAATACATTAAGGATGAAAGGGTAACTTGGGAGAGAATAGGGCCCAGAGTGTGATGCTGGAAAAGCAAAGCAGGTTAGGCAGCATCAGAGGAGCAGGGAAAAAAAAAGACGTTTCGGGCAAAGCCCTTCATCACGAGAATAGGGCCCCTCAAAAGAGCAGGAAGGCAGCCTATCTGTGGAACCGCAGGAGATGGGGGAAGATACTAAATGAGTATTTTGCATCAGTGTTTACTGTGGAGGTGGTCATGGAAGATATGGAGTGTGGAGAAACAGATGGTGACATGTTGAAAAATGTCCATATTACAGAGGTGGTGGTGCTGGAAGTCTTGAAACACATAAAAGTGGAGAAATACCCAGGACCTGATCAGATGCACCACAGAACTCTGTGGAAAGCTAGAGAAGTGATTGCTGGGCCCTTTGCTAATATATTTGTATCATCAATAGTCACAGGTAAAGTGCCGGAAGACTTGGGAGGTTGGCTAACATGGTACCACTATGCAAGAAAGGTGGTAATGAAAAGCCAGGGAACAATAAACCAGCTAATCAGACATCAGTGGTAGGCAAGTTATTGGAGGGAATCCAGAGGGACAGGATTTACATGCATTTGGAAAGGCAAGGAACAATTAGGGATAGTCAATCTGGCTGTGTGTGTGTGTGTGTGTGTGTGTGGGAAGTCATGTCGCATGAACTGGATTCATTTTTTGTAGTAGTAATGAAGAGGGTTGATGGAAGGCAGAGCAATGGATGGGATCTATACGGACTTTACTAAGGCATGCAACAACGTTCCTCATGGGAGACTGCTTAGCAAGGTTAGATCAAGAAATACAGGGAGTACTAGCCATTTGGATACTGAACTGGCTTGAAGGGTTGTTTTTCAGACTGGAGGTCTGTGACCAATGGTGTGCAAAGATTGGTTATGGGCCCACTGTTATAGAAATGATTTGGATGTGAACGTAGAAAGTATAGTTAGTAAGTTTGCAAATTACATCAAAATTGGAGATGCAGTAGACAGTGAAGGTAGTTATCTTTGAGTACTAGACCTTGATCAGATGGGCAAATGAGCCAAGGAGTTTAATTTAGCTAGATGCGAGGTGTCGTGTTTAGAAAAGGCAAATCAGAGGAGGACTTATACCCTTAATGGTAAGACACTGGAATGTGTTCCTAGTTCATTGCAAGTGGAGTAGCAGGTAAATAGACAGTGAAGAGGGTGTTCCTTTACTGGAGTCAGCGTTGAGTACAGGAGTTGGGAGACCATACTGTGGTTGTACTGGATGTTGGTTAGGCCACTTTTGTAATTTGCATGCAATTCTGGTCTCCTTCCTATTGAAAGAATGCTGTGAAACCTGGAAGGGTTCAAAAAAAGATTTAGAAGGAAGCTGCCAGGGTTGGAGGATTTGAGCTATAGGGAGAGGTTAAATAGGATGGGGCTGTTTTCCGTGGAGCATCAGAGGCTAAGGGGGTGACATTATAGAGGTTAAAAAGGTCATGAAGGGCATGGATAGGATAAGTAGACAAAGTATTTTCCTTGGGGTGGAGGAGTCCAGAACTAAAGGGCACAGGTTAGGATGAGAGGGGAAAGATTTATAAGGGCCTAAGGGGCAACTTTTCCACATAGAGGGTGGTGCATGTATAGAAAGAGCTGCCAGAGGCAGTGCTGGAGGTCAGTACAACTACAGCATTTAAAAGGCATCTGGATGGGTATGTGAATAGGAACAGTTGAGGGGGATACAGGCCAAGTGCTGGTAAATTGGACAAGATTAGTTTCGGATATCTGGTCTGCGTAGACAAGTTGGACTGAAGGGTTTTTTCCGTGCTGTACATCTCTATGACTCTAATGAAATAAAAAGGAAATGCTAAAACTAGAATACTCAGCATCCAAAAGTGAAAGCATGTGCCGTGATTATCCAGTACACTTCAAATGGCAGCACTGACTTTCCCAAATGGGTTAAATAGCTAGAATATCAACATACTTTCCTAAAAGTATCACATTCATAATATGAATGTCAAACAAAATTTTGCTAAATTTTTAATCATTAATACAACTAAAATATTAAATGCAAACTCAAACTCTAGTATAGATTTTTAAAAATTTAAACATAAAACTCTAAGGGAGCATTAAATGATAATCAAAACAAAGTGTTGGAAGAAGCTCAAGAGGTACATAGACCATAACAGCGCAGTATAGGTCCTTGGCCTTCAATGTTGCGCCAATCTGTGGAATCAATCTGAAGTCCATCCAACCTACACTATTCCATTCTCGTGCAAATGCCAATCCAATGACATTTTAAATGCCCTTAAATTTGGTGAGTCCACTACACGTGCAGGCAGTGCGTTCCATGCCCCTACTTCTGAGGAAAGAAACTACCTCTGACATCTGACCTATATCCATCACCCCTCAATTTAAAGCTATGCCCCTTCGTGCTAGCTATCGCAATCAGCGGACAAAGGTTCTCACTGTCCAACCCATCTAACCCTCTGATTATTTTATATGTCTCAATTAAGTTACCTCTCAACCTAAAAAAAACAGCTTCACATTTCTCAGTCTTTTCTCGTAAGGCCTTTCCTCCATACCAGGCAACATACTCTTAAACCTCCTCTGAACCGTTTCCACGCATCCTTCCTGTTGTCGTCCGTTTCCCCAGTGTCCCCTCAGTCAAAGCAAAATGCTCAGAGACATAGTACAGTTTTACTGCCTTCATCTTTATACCGGGCCCTGGATGGAGAGAGAACGATCAACCATGTGCAAAGGGACATGAGTTCTCAGTCTTCTCTCTATAACTATAATTATATAGTTATTTTACAGGGAGGAGCATCCAGATAAGGCAACATATTGATTGGGTGAGCATTACTATCAGTGAGTCTCAATAGCAAAGACTAAGCCATCTGCAGTTATACAATGAATGGGCTTAACCTTAAAGTGGCTTCACATAAAGAATACTTTTCACCTTGTTAAACTGACCTTACATACTGAATACTTCCAATATTGTTAAATGGCTCTACATAACCCATTACCTTTGCCTGCAGCACTCCATTGTTAACTGCAAGTTCTTATCTGATCTGAGTCATGCTCAGCTGAACCTCTTGTTTAAAAAAAAGAAATCAGCTCTTTCCTGACTTGCTTATAACCTCTGCACATTCCCATTCCCTCCTTTTATCATTTCATCATAACCAGAGATGGCACTACCAGCTTTCGTAAGACTCTGACAACCAGTATTAAGCAAGTCACAGCCTACAATGATAACAAAAATTACTAGTCAGTTGTAAATAGAATTTGAAGAATCCTCCCATGTGGAAGAAATATTCACCAATAAAGTTCTTAAATCCACAGCCTTTAATGACCAGTTCTCCAAAAGGCATGGCATTCATCCACAAACTCCATCAACAAACACATCGACCTGGACCCAATATACCAACCACTATAGCGGACAGCTGAAACTGACAACCGGAAGCGGCAGGGACAGACCACTGTAAACACCGGAGGAAACATCAAAGAAGCGCTTCGCAGGAGGCTCCCAAGCACTGATGATGTCGCCTAGCCAGGGGACGAAACGTTTGCAACAAAAACTTCCAGCTGTGTCTACCTCTTTAAACATTCTTTGAGTTCTTGAAGTCTGTTACTCTGTTCACTATTCATAACATTATCAAATTTTATACAATCCATAAACTTTTAAATTGTACTACCAAAACAATTCAGTCAATTATTAATCACAATCAATGGTCCTAAAATCAAACCCTCAGGTACCTCATTTAGGTTATTCAAAAATTATTTTCCTTTAACAAACTGAGACTTGGCTAATGTGAAAGCTGTCAGGAAAAGTATTTCAAAAATCTGGAACAGCAAGAAAACAAAGTGTTTCCTGTGCTAGAGCAACTGAAGAGGCAGTTTCAGTTCAGATTTCAATCTCAAATATTTGTGGGAAACAAATGCTGAATATTTTACAAAATATGTTCTCCAAATGAAACTTTCCAAACAAAACAGCCGAAATTAGTGGCAACTTTTGGTAGAGACCAACATTATATGAATTTGCAATATGAAGGGAGCCAATGAAGTCTGAACAATAATTAACAGAATTAATCCAGCTCAGCCTCGAGTTCTAACATTCTCTAAAATCTTAAAATATCAAACTCAAAATGCACTCTTCTTTTTGTGAACACTCTGCATTAAAACCACAGCAGCAAAGATATTTTAATACAATACTCTGATCTGGCTAAAGCATGACCACTGACCCAACTTTCTTTTTAAAACAAACACTGTAGAATTTCAAACAAATCAGGGGCTCAAGGCACTGAATTTGTTTTAAGGTTACAAGTTTGACAATCTTAGAAAGGACATAATGTTGTACAATTTCAATGTAAAAACACAATCTGCCCTATTACATAGTCCACAAACACACTGAACTGAAATCGTGTTTCAAAAAAAGGCAAAACAGTTACTTAAAGGGATTTTCTGAGCCAATATTTTAACAAACCAGAACAGTTAAACATCAAACACTCTCAGCATTGCACAATTTACATTGAAACTTTCCTTTCTCAGCCTAAGTATTAGTACAACCTTAATTTCAGCATTTCTCTTTTATCCATCCTCTCACTGAAATTACACTTCTAATGAGAAAGCCGTCACAGCGGACCACAGGGCGCCGCAGTCCAAGCCACTCTCTTCCCCCCCGAACAAAGACTTGCAGAGACTCAAATTTTGCCACTCAAGGACTTGGACCCATTCTCACTTTACTCCTCACAGGGATCTGAACCCCACTTAAACAGAGAACTGAAATCCAACCTAGATAACTCTAACTCCAACTAAACACAGAGGACTCAAATGTCAATTAAACACAGAGCTCAAACCCCAGCACAGCGCAGAGGACTCGAACCTCTACCTGCCAGCACACTTGTGAAACTGTGTCTCTCGACTGAACTAATTACTGTTCGAGAAATTCGTAGAATAGAGAGCTAACGAGCAAGGAGACCACCTCTGGCACACAGGCATATCAAAGGGGACCAAGGTTTAAATTCTTACCTTGTGGACCCATCCGTCTTGAGACACCGATGTTCCATGCGGCCACCAACACGGTCCAATCGTAACTATTCATTTGGATCCTGCCGACTATGCCAATAATGTACATGGACAGATCTCTCTGCTCATCTACACTCCCAAGAATCTTACCATTAGCCCAGTACTCTGCATTCCTGTTACTCCTTCCAAAGTGAATCACCCCACACTTTTCTGCATTAAACTCCATTTGCTACCTCTCAGGTAAGCTCTGCAGCTTATCTTTGTCCCTCTGTAACACGTAACATTCTTGGTCACTATCCACAACTCTACCGACCTTAGTGTCATCTGCAAATTTACTAACCCATCCTTCTATACCCTCATTCAGTTCATTTGTGTAAATGACAAACAACAGTGGACCCAAAACAGATCATTGTGGTAACCGACTGGTAACTAAACTCCAGGATGAATATTTCCTAATCAACCACCCTCCGTCTTCTTTCAGCTAGCACATTTCTGATCCAAACCACTAAATCACCCTCAATCCCATGCCTCTATTTTCTGCAATGGCCTACCGTAGGGAACCTTATCAAATGCCTTACTGAAATCTATATACACGACATCAACCGCTTAACACTCGTCCACCTATTTGGTCAGCTTCTCAAAGAACCCAATAAGGTTTGTGAGGCACGACCTACCCTTCACAAAACAGTGTTGACTATCCCTAATCAAATTATTCTTTGCTAGATGATTACAAATCCTATCTCCTGTAACCCTTTCCAACATTTTACCCACAACCAAAGTAAGGCACACAGGTCTATAATTTCCAGGGTTGTCTCTACTCCACTTCTTGAACAAGGGGACATTTGCTATCCTCCAGTCTTCTGACACTATTCCTGCAGACAGTGACAACATAAAGACCAAAGTCAAAGGCTCAGCATTCTCCTCCCTGGGTTCCCAGAGAATCCTAGAATAAATCACATCTGGCCCAGGGGACTTATCTATTTTTACACTTTCCAGAAGGTTTTCACCATCTGTGGAGAGGCAATAGTTTGAAATTTCAAAGGATTACGATTATTGAACTCATTGTTAACACTCTCCCTCCACACATGCTGGCAGAATTAGAAGACTTGCCGAGTTTTTCCCAGAACTTTGTTTTTTTAGAAAATCAGATAGTCATAGAGGTGTAAAATTTGGAAACAAATCCTTCAATCCAACTCGTCCATGCTTATCAGCTGCCCTAAATTAATCTAGTCCCATTTGCCAGCACTTGGCCAATACTGTTCTGACCCTTCCTATTCATATACTCATCCAGATGCCCTTGAAATGTTGTATTTGTAACAGCCTCTACCACTTCCTCTGGCAGCTCATTACATAAACACACCATCTCTCTGCATGAAAAAGTTGCCCCTTATTTTTAAAAATTCACTAATGGGATGTCGATGTCTCTGGCTAGGCCAGTACTCATTGTCCATCCCCAACTGGCAGTTAAGAGTCAACCACATCACTTTTGGTCTGGAGTCACATGTATTCCAGACCAGGTGAGGATGGTAGTTTCCTTCCCTAAAGGATATTAGTGAATCAAGTCAGCTTTTCCAATGATCCAACAATGATTTCATGGTCATCATTAGATCTTTAGTTCCAGAGTTTTTTTTTACCGAATTCAAATTCCACCATCTGCCATGGCAGATTTGAGCCTAGGTCCTCAGAACATAAGCTGAGTTTCTGGAGTAATAAGCTAGTGATAATACCACTCGGCCATTAAGGCCCTTAATGTATTATTTAACATATTACAGTTCATAAACATTCAATCATTACATGGAGTTCAGGTAATAAACAATTTACACTAAGGACACATGACTGAAGTGTACATAATGACCAAAAGAACTGAATTGATTATTTTTATTAGAGACAGTAAGAATTACAGACCTAGTGTAAAACTTGTTTTTGCAGAGAAAGCAGTTAGATGCCAGTTTTTTTTTGTGCTGAGGATTAAAGACCTTTGGAATTGTTATATGAAGGATGTTGTTTACTGGGTAAAATGCAAAAGAATAATAATACAGCACAGGAACAGACACTTCAGCCCTCCAAGCCTATGCTGACACATTTTGCCCTTCCATACAAGAACTGTCTTCACTTATAGGACCTGCATCCCTCTATTCCCTTCCTATTCATGCAGAGGAGATTCACCAGGCGTTGAAAAATGTGCTGGAAAAACACAGCAGGCCAGGCAGCATCCTAGGAGCAGGAGAATTGATGTTTCGGGCATAAGCCCTTCTTCAGGAATTCCTGAAGAAGGGCTTATGCCCGAAACGTCAATTCTCCTGCTCCTCGGATACTGCCTGGCCTGCTGTGTTTTGCCAGCACCACATTTTTCAACTCTGGTCTCCAGCATCTGCAGCCCTCACTTTCTCAGAGATACACTAGGATGTAAGTTCAGGTTGCTTTCTTTGGAGCAGAGAAGGCTGAGGAGTGACCTGACAACAGATCATAAGAAATACAAGCTGGAATAGGTTGTTTGGTCCTCAAGCCTACTCTGCCATTCAACCAGATCATGCTGGCTGATCCAGCATTCCCCACATCCACCTTCTTGCCTTTACCCTCTAAACAATTCTAATGATCAAGAATGTGCCCTAAATATAAAGGGTCAATATAAAAGGTTAAGAAAGGACATAAATCATAGCAAGTTTTGAGAAGATTTGTAGCTCAGGTTGAGGTTTTGGATGTAGCTTTGCTCGCTGAGCTGAAAGGTTCATTTCCAGACATTTTGTTACCTTACTAGGTAATATCTTCAGTGGACCTCATGCAAAGCAATGCTGAAAATTCCTGCTTTCTATTTATATGTTTGGGCTTCTTTGGGTTGGCGATGTCATTTCTGGTGAAGTCACTTCCTGTTCCTTTTCTCAGGGGGTGGTAGCTGGGGTCTAACTCTGTTTGTGGAGTGTGTTCTGGTTGGAATGCCATGCTTCTAGGAATTCTCGTGCATGTCTTTGTTTGGCTTGTCCTAAGATGGATGTATTGTCCCAGTCAAAGTGGTGTCCTTCCTCATCCATATGTGAGGATACTCGTGAGAGAGAGTCATGTCTTTTTGTGGCTAGTTGGCATTCATGTATCCTGGTGGCTAGTTTTCTGCCTGTTTGTCTAACGTAGCATTTGTTACAGTTCTTGCACGGTATTTTGTAAATGACTTTAGTTTTGCTCATTGTGTGTATAGGGTCTTTCAATGACATAAATCAATACCAGTAATGTTGAATAATACAAGATTTAGTGACTGGGAAGAACTGATGGAGATCAATATTACAGAAATGACACTGGGGAAAATTGAGGGGACTGAAGGCAAATAAATTCCCAGGACCCGAAAGTCTACATCCCAGAATACTGAAGGAAGTGGCTCTAGAAATAGTGGATGCATTGACGGTCATCTTCCATGATTCTGTAGACTCTGGAACAGTCCCTGCTCATTTGAGGGTAGCTAATGTTATTCAAAAAGAGAGGCAGATAGAAAACAGGGAATTATACACCAGTAAGCCAAACATTGGTGGGGAAAATTCTTGAATCATTATTAAGGACTTCATAGCAGAACATTTAGAAAGCAGTGGCAGGATCTGACAGAGTCAGCACAGATTTATGAAGGGGAAACCATGCTTGACAAGACCATTCGGATTCAATGAAGATGTAACTAGTAGAGTTGACAAGGGCAAGCCAGTCCATGAGGTAATATTTGGACTTTCAGAAAGCGTTTGACAAAGTCCCACATAACAGATATTGCGCAAGATTGAAGTGCATGTGATTGGGGGAAGTGTATTAAGGTGTATAGAAAACTGGTTGGCAGAGAGGAAACAAAGTAGGAATTAATGGGTCCTTTTCAAATTGGCAGGCAGTAACTAGGGTGGTATCACAGGGATCAGTGCTAGCACCCCAGCTATTCACAATATATATGGATGATTTGTATGAGGGAACAAAATGTAACATCTCCAAGCTTGCAAACTATACCAAGTTAAGTGGGAGGGTGAACTATGACAAGGATGCAGAGATCCTTCAGCATGATCTAGACAGGTTGGGTGAGTGCGCAAAGCAAAGGCAGATGCAGTATAATTTGGATAAATGTGAGGTTATCACTTTGGAAGCAAAAATAAAGTGGACAGATTATTACTACCCGAATGGCTGCAAATTGGGAGAGGGGAGCATGCAACAGGGCCTGGGTGTCCTTGTGTACTAGTCGCTAAAGATAAGCATGTATCTTGTAAAGTTAATCCTGGAAATTACAGACTTGTCAGTAAACTTTGGTAACAGAGACTTTTGGTCACAATTATTTGGAATAGAATTAGTAGTCGAGTGGAGAAAGATGTGCTATATCTAGCTGCTTCTTGAATACATTTGATATTTTGGCATCAACCACTTCCTGTAGTGCAGCAGGCAGTAAAGAAGGCAACTGGTATGCTGGCCTTCACTGGGAGAGGTTTCAAGTTTTGGAACAGGGTTGTGTTGTTGCAGTTATACAGGACCTTGGTGAGGCCACACCTAGAGTATTGTGTGCAGTTTTGGTCTCCTTTTCGGAGGAAGGATGCTCTTGCCTTCGAGGGAGTGCAGCAAAGGTTTACCAGTCTGATTCCGGGATGATGGAACTGATGTGAGAGGAAAGAATGACTAGGTTAGGATTGTTTTTGCTGGAGTTCAGATGGGTGAGGGGGGGGGGGAAGAAAAGAATCACACAGAGACATATAAAATTCTAACAGGACTGAATAGGACAGATGCAGGGAGGATGTTCCCAATGATGGGTGCATCCAGAACCAGGGATTACTACGGATTTGGAATAGTCTAGAGGAGACATTTCTTCACCCAAAAAGGGGTGAACCTGTGGAATTCACTACCACAGGAAGTGGTTGATGCCAAAATATCAAATGTATTCAAGAAGCAGCTAGATATAGCACATCTTTCTCCACACGATTACTAATTCTATTCAAAATAATTGTGACCAAAAGTCTCTCTGTTACCAAAGTTTACTGACAAGTCTGTAATTTCTAGGATTAACTTTACGTTTTTTGAACAAGGTTATAAAATGTTGACAATTTTCCAGCACCTCGAGTCTAGGAACAACTGAAACATTAAAATACAACAAGCCTCAAAGACTACCACTCGGTGGCTCTGACCCCCATAACAATGGGGTGCTTCAAGAGGTTAGTCATGGCTCATTTCAACTCCAGCTTCCCAGCCTGTCACAAGCTCTTGCAATTTGCCTGCGTGAATAGATCTACGGCAGACACCATCTCCCTTGCCCTACGCTCATTCCTGAAGATCTGGGTAACAAGAATAACTACATCAGGCCTTCGACTAGTGACCACAGCTCCACCTTCAGTACTATAACCCCAAACAAACTAACATCTAAACTCCAAGACCTAGGTCTCTGCTCTACCCTGCCCTCTGCAACTGGATCCTGGACTTCCTAACCAACAGACTGCAGTGAGAATATGCAACATCATCTCCTGCACAACAATCCTCAACACTGGTGCCCCAGAACTCTGCGTACTCAGCACCTTACTACACTCCCTATACATGCATGGCCGTGTGGCCAAATTTCATCCAAACTCCATCTGCAAGTTCACTGATGACATGGCTGTTGTAGATATCAAACAATGACAAGACAGAATACAGAAAAGATAGATTGTTGGTGGCGCAATGTAAAGATAATCTCTCCTTCAATGTCAGCAAAACTGAACAGCTGATCATTGACTTCAAGAAGCATGCTCCATCTACATCAATGGTGCTGAGGTGGAGATAGTCGAGAGTGCAGAGTTCCTTGGAGTGACAGTCACCAACAATCGGTCCTGGACCATTCATGCTGATGCGATGGTCAAAAAGGCACAACATTTCCTCCTGAGGCAGCCAAGGAAATTTGGCATGTTCCCAAGGACTCTCACCAACATTGTGAATGCTTTCTATGGTGCATCTATGTCTGGATGCATCACAGCTTGGTACGCTAACTGCTCTGCCCAGGACCGTAAGAAACAGACTTGTGAACACAGTCCAGGCCACCATGCAAGCCAACCTTCCATCTACTGACTATCTACACTGCTTGCTGCCTTGGAAAAGCATCCAAAGATCCCTCCCATCTCAGTTACAAGTTCTCCCAACCTCTTCCATCAGGCAGACAATATAAAAGCTTAAACACAAATAAATTCTTTCACACTGTTATTAGACTTCTGAATGGACCTCACTAATTTCAAATCTAATGTTGATCTTGCTTTTTGTGCATCTTCTTTGCAGCTGAAACTTGGTATTCCTCACTCGGCTCAATCTCCCTATGATCTTTAGAACATAGGACATTACAGCGCAGTACAGGGTCTAGGCCCTCGATGTTGCGCCGCCCTGTCAAACCAATCTGAAGCCAATTTAACCTACACTATTCCATTATCGTCCATATGCCTACCCGATGACCATTTAAACACCTATAAAGTTGGCGAGTCTACTACTGTTGCACGCAGTGCATTCCAAGCCCCTACTACTGAGTAAAGAAACTACCTCTGATATCTGTCCTATATCTATCACCGCTCAATTTGAAGCTATGTCTTCTTGTGTGAGCCATCACCATCTGAGGAAAAAAGCTCTCACTCTCCACCCTGACCCTCTGATTATCTTATATGTCTCAATTAAATCACCTCTCAACTTCCTTCTAACGAAAATAGCCTCAGGTTTCTCAGCCTTTCCTTATGAAACCTTCCCTCCATACCAGGCAACATCCTAGTAAATCTCCTCTGAACCCTTTCCAAAGCTTCTTGCTACAATGCAGTGTGACCAGAACTGCACATAATGTAACTGGTGCAGCCGCACGTGGTATGGACAGATGCAGCATGACATCAAGCAAAACTAATGTCATTTACAAAATATCTTGCAAGAACTCTAACAAACGCTACTTTGGACAAACAGGCAGAAAACTAGCCACCAGGATACATGAACATCAACTAGCCACAAAACAACATGACCCTCTCTCACTGGTATCTCTACATACAGATAAGGGAGGGCACCACTTCCACTGGGACAACACATCTATCCTAGGACAAGCGAAATAGAGACACTCATGAGAATTCCTAAAAGCATACATTCCAACCGGAACTCTATCAACAAACACATTGACTTGGACACCATTTACCACCCCATGAGAAAAAGAACAGGAAATGACATCACCATGGGAAATGACATCACTAACCCAAGGAACCCCAAACCTATAAATAGAAAGCAGGAAACACCACCAGTGTTTCTTCCGGAGGCTCACTGAAGATGTTAACTCGTATGGTGACAAAACTTCTGAAAATGAATCTTCCAGCTCAGTGAGCAAACCTACATCCAAAACCTCAACCTGAGCTACAAATCTTCTCAAAACTCATTCATTAGTACAACCTTAATTTCAGCATTTTCTCTTGGTTTTTTTTCAGCCTCTCACTGAAGTTACACTTCTAAAAAGAGAAAATTCTTGCAGGGGAGAACATGACATCACAGTCCAAGACACACACTTCCCCCAGAATAGACTCAGAGTCTCATATTTCGCCACTTGGGGACATTAACCCCTTTCTCACTTTACCCCTCACAGGGGCCCGAATTCCGATTAAACACAGAAAATCCGAATCCCAATTAAACACCGAAAAGCCGAATCCCAATTAAACACAGAAAACCGGAATCCCAATTAAATACAGAAAGCTCAAACCTGAAACAGAGCTCGAAGCTCACAAACACAAAATTCGAACCCCAGTACTACCGAGGACCTGAAACTCAAATCAACCTACCCTGTATGACGCAGAGGACTCGAACCTCAATCAAATCCACCCCAGAGGACTTGAATCCTAGTACCATGCAGGAGTCTAACTTCAATCACAACACCCATCCCCCTTCCCAAACCCCTGGGGACTCGAACACCAGTACTGCACAGAGGACATGAACATCAATTCACACCCACACCCCCCAACCCCAATACCAAACCCAGGGGACTCAAACCCCAATTCCATGCAGAGGACTCTAACCTCAATTCACACCCATTCCAGGGGACTTGAAGCCCAGTACCACGCAGAGGACTCAAACCTCAGTCACACACCCTGGGAATGGGTGGGTTACGCTTCGGCGGATCGGTGTGGACTTGTTGGGCCGAAGGGCCTGTTTCCACACTGTAAGTAATCTAATCTAATCTAATGAAGCAGTCAGTGTCCAATGCAACAAGATTGGACAATATCCAGGATTGGGGTGACAAGTAACATGCACACCACACAATGCCAGGCTATGACCATCAACAAGAGACAATCTAACCACCGCCCCTTGACATTCAGTGGCATTACCATCACAATGCCCCCACTCCCAGTGCTCAGTAGGACAGTTAAAGATTAGATTAGATTACAGTGTGGAAACAGGCCCTTCGGCCCAACAAGTCCGCACCGACCCGCCGAAGCGCAACCCACCCATACCCCTACATTTACCCCTTACCTAACACTACGGGCAATTTAGCATGGCCAATTCACCTGACCTGCACATCTTTGGATTGTGGGAGGAAACCGGAGCACCCGGAGGGGTGCCCACGCAGACACGGGGAGAATGTGCAAACTCCACACAGTCAGTCGCCTGAGGCGGGAATTGAACCCTGGTCTCCGGCGCTGTGAGGCAGCAGTGCTAACCACTGTGCCACCGTGCCGCCCACTAGAAGAGAAACAGAAAACATGGCTAACTCAAAAATACAACTCAGGGAAGTCTGATGGGAGAATGGAACGGTGCAAAAGCACAGCAGTCCAAATGCCATACACCTTTTTTAAAAAAAATTAACCTTGTTTTTAAAATTCAGAGATAAAAGCAGGAGCAACTTGAACCCAGTTCTCCTGCTCTAAGGTAGGTATTTTCACTACACCACCCATCAGGATATTATACACTTCAAAGAAGATATACAAGCAGGAAATGTGAAATTAAAAAACTGCCTTATCTGATGGCTGAACAAACAGTTGTGAGCATATAATTTAGGGACAGGAGTAGATTTACCAGCCATCAAGGCTTTTTTTGGTCTAGAGTGAATTTATTGAGTATTACAAATCTGTACAGAAACTTTATAAAAGAGAGGGGGAGGGGGAGGGGGAGCAGCCCGAAGTCGTGGTCCATATTGGCACCAACGACATAGGTAGGAGGAGTGCCGAGGATGTTAGCAGGCTTTCCAGGGAGCTAGGTTGGAAGCTCAGAGTTAGAACGACAGGCATTCAGGGAGCTAGGTTGGAAGCTCAGAGTTAGAACGAACAGAGTTGTTGTCTCTGGTTTGTTACCCGTGCCACGTGATAGAGATTCGAGGAATAGGGAAAGAGAACACTTAAATGCGTGGCTACAGGGATGGTGCAGGAGGGAGGGATTCCGGTTTTTGGATAACTGGGGTTCTTTCTGGGGACGGTGGGACCTCTATAAACAGGATGGTCTACACCTGAACCTGAGGGGCACCAGTATCCTTGGGGGGAGGTTTGCTAGTGCTCTTGGGGGGAGTTTAAACTAACTCTGCAGGGGCATGGGAACCCAGACTGTAGCTTTAGGGTGCAGAACCTGGAGTGTCGGGAGGTTAGGAACAT
>NC_057711.1:478166-489985 GCF_004010195.1 Chiloscyllium plagiosum | reverse complement strand
CTTAAACATTTATGCAGCTAAAGGGAATGTTGGTTAAAGATACCGTAGTTAGTGCTTATTTTATTCCAGGCACACCAGCCTAGGAGCACATCCTTCCTGTATCTATCCTCTCGAGCTCTTGAAGATTTTTGTTCATTTGAAGTGTTTCATGTTTAGATACTCCAGAGAAGACAGCTTCAAGCTCCTCAATCTCTCCTGCCAGGGCAATGCTGCTGTTAGTATTCAATTCACTGGTGCATGTTACTGGCTGCTTCGTGGACTGGAACTGACAATTGAGACTGAAAGGTTACTGTATAAAATATCTTCAATGTTATTGCCAGACGTGAGTGGTTTTAGGAAAATGACCTTGACTTACGGGCATTGAGTGTCAGAGCACTTCCTGTTGTGGGGCATCCTGTTTAGATTCAATCTATTGATATCTATTAGAACTGACTTGCAGTGGCTCAAAGTGGTCAGAGCATTATGGCTGTCATCGAAGCTGGTAACAAACTTCCCATGGTTTCAAAATCGTAAATGATAGAGTAGGTACGAGGTCTGATGACACTGTTGGAGTACTGATGTTGTTGTTAATCACATTAACTCGGCAGGAGTTGACTGAATTTATATTGTCTCTTTCTGAATCTCAAGATGTCTCTCTGGGCAATATGTCTCCAATAAACAGCAATGTGACAATGCACAGGGATCATCTGTTTTGATTTAAATTGGAGTCCAGCCTTGGTCAACAGCCAGTGTGGAGTTTGCACATTCCCCTATGATTGTGTGGGCCCCCTCCAGGTGCTCTGGTTTCCTTGCACAGTTCAAATATTTGTGGGTTAGGTGGGTCATTTGTGCGAAATTGTCCACAGTGTCCAGGATTGTGCAGAATAGGTGGATCAGCCATGGGAAATGCAGTGGTACAAGGATGGAGTGCTCCAGGTGGGATGCTCTTTGGATGGTTGGTGGGGTTTGATGGGTCAATTCTCTCATGCCACACTGTTGGGATTCTATTCTATGATTGAGGATAAAGGCTATTCTATGATTGAGGATAAAGCAGGGTGTCCTTGGAGAAGGAGCATGTGGTATGTATCAATGCTCTCGATGCCTTTAGATGGGGTACTGGGCTAATGGTCGGATACTTGGTAGTGTGGATGAGCAGAGGGATCTTGGTGTCCATGTACACAGATCTCTGAAAGTTGCCACCCAGGTAAATAGTGTGGTGAGGAAGGCATATGGCGTACTGGCTTTTATTGGTAGAGGAATTGAGTTCCGGAGTCCTGAGGTCATGATGCAGTTGTATAAGACTCTGGTGTGGCCGCATCTGGAATATTGTGTGCAGTTTTGGTCACCATACTTTCGGAAGGATGTGGAGGCACTGGAACGGGTGCAGAGGAGGTTTACCAGGATGTTGCCTGGTATGGAAGGAAGATCGTATGAGGAAAGACTGAGACACTTGGGGCTGTTTTCATTAGAGAAAAGAAGGTTTAGGGGTGACTTGATTGAGGTGTACAAGATGATTAGGGGGTTAGATAGGGTTGACAGTGTGAGCCTTTTCCCGCGTATGGAGTCGGGTGTTCAGGGGTGTAGATATAGGACTGAAGTTAGGGGTCGGTTCTTCACTCAGCGAGTCGTAAGTTCATCGAATGCCCTGCCAGTAGCAGTGGTGGACTCTCCCTCTTTATGGGCATTTAAGCGGGCATTGGATAGGTATATGGAGGATAGTGGGTTAGTATAGGTTAGGTGGGCTTGGATCGGCGCAACATCGAGGGCCAAAAGGCCTGTACTGCGCTGTATTCTTCTATGTTCTATGTTCTAAACACAATATTCAGCCTACACCAAACTTTGAATCAACAAAACATTTGAAAATGACTCAGATCCTTCCCAGAACATAAAATGAATCTTGGAAGAGTGCAAGGGGAAACATATCACACTTATTATATTGAGTTATATTGAGGTTTGATGCGCTGAGGGAACTCAGGATTGCACAGGCTCACCCAACTCCCTCTCCATACTAGGATAGTCGTCTTCCCAGACAAGAGGGTGCAAATATTCCCCATGGTTTTATTCAAACATCTGAAGAGAATCTGCCTATAATGCACATCACCAAAAGCAGTATCCAATTTACTCTGGTGTGTGACTAATCCAGAATTAAGATCAGCTGAGATCATAACAAATGGATGAAGTTCTGAGTGCAACATAAAAAGAAGAAAGGGATGATTCCACCATTCAAGATGCATACAAGCCACTTGGCCCCTCAAGTGTGGGCTACCATTCATTAAGATCATAGCTAATGATATTATAACCTCAAATTCAAAGTACCACATATCCTGATAATGTTCACTCTATGCTTAACAAGGTTCTATGTATCTGTGGCACAAATGTACTCAAAGATTCTGCTAGTAATTTTTCAGGAAAAATGTTTCAAAGATTCAAGAACCTCCTAGAAAATATTTTGTCTAATCTCAGTGTTAAAAGGGTAACACCCATTTTTGAAATAACACCATCTACTCACATCTACTCTGCTAAGACCAGTCAGGATTTTATACATTTCAGTGAAGACATTGCTTATCCTAAACTACAGTGGATAAAAGCTGAAACTAATAGACAGCACAGTGGCTCAGTGGTTAGCGCTACCGCCACATCACCAGGGATCTGGGCTCAATTCCAACTTTGGGCAACAGTCTGTGTGGAGTTTGCACACTCTCCCCATGTCTACATGTGTTTCCTCCTGGTGCTCTAGTTTCCTCCCACAGTCCAAAGATGCACAGGTTAGGTGGACTGGCCATGCTAAATTGCCTGTCGTGAACAGGTACGTGCAGGCTAGGAGATTAGCCATGGGAAATGCAGAGTTATAGAGGAAGGAATGAGGGGGGAAAAATCTGGATGAACTGCTCTTCAGAGGGTCAGTGAGACCTGATGGGCCAAAATGACCTACTTCCACAGTAGAGATTCTATTTTTCATTCCTGACAAGGTTGCAGCTGATCTGACTGCACCCTCAATTCCACACTGCCATCTGCTTCTGATAATGATTGGTCCTTGTTAGTTAGTTATTTAAGAACCCATCTTCCTCACTTTTAAAATACTCAGGACTTGATGGATAAGGTGTTCTCAATCTCTCAGTTACCATCACATCTGTTCTGGTGATGCTACATTCCATACAGAGAGTTTCTTCTTTCAGAATTCCCTTTTGCCATGGTTAGATTTGAACCACTGACCCCAGAACATCAACTTGGGTTTCTGGATTACTAGTCCTGTGACCTTACCACTACGCCAGTGCCTTGCCCCTTCAGTGTGCATCAGTGAGCAGGTTATTACTAATCAACACGACCTGCCATCACATATAGAGCGAATCCAATTGTCTAAAGGGTGGCACTTGTGTTGCTGGAGGCCTCCAAGATGGATTGTCCACTGGCACTCCTGGTCTTTTGCACTAATGTTGGAGATGATTTGTCCACCCAGGAAATTCCATGTCACTATGATACATGTTGTGGGTCTTGCATGGCTCAGGAGCCAATCTCTGACTGTACACTTGGCAAGTATTTCCAGAAGTTGGTTCTCAGACTCAATTATTTGCATTCCTTTCTCAGGCTCCTTTTCTGCACCCCCTCTTGCCGATGGGTGTTGGAGTCATGCAACACGGAAGACGACCCTTTGGTCCAACCCACCGATGCCAACCAGAATTCATATCAGACCTCATTCCACATGCCAGCATTTAGCCCTCTAAACCTTTCCAATTCATGTCCCCATCCAGTTGCCTTTTAAGTGTTGTAATTGTACTCTCCTCCACCATTTCCTCTGACAGTTCGTTACAGATATACACCACCCTCTGCATGAAAAAGTTGTCTGTCGGGTCCTTTTAAAAATTTTTCCCCTCTCATCTTAAACCTATGTCGTCTCGTTTTGAACTTTCTCACTCTCTGAAAACTATCTTGGCTATTCACCCTACCCATGCCCTTCATCACTTCATAAACCTCAAAATTCATCCTTTCAGTCTCAGATGTTCAAAAAGGGGAAAAATCCCCAGCTTATCCAGTCTCCTCTTATAACTCAACCCTTCAGTCCTGGCAACATCCTTGTAAATCTTTTCTGCATCCTCAAGTTTAACAACATCATTCCAAGAGAAGGACAGGCAGAATTGTAGGTATTATTTCACAACTGGCTTCACCTATGTCCTGTACAGTCGTAACATGACCTCCCAACACCCATTATGACCAATGAAGGCAAGCATGTCAAATACCACCTTCATTACCTTATCTAGCTGTGACTCTGCTTTCACGGAACTATGAACTTGCACCCCTAGGTCTCTTTGTTTGACTACACTTCCCAGGGGCCTATCATTTAATGACTGATTGATTGATTGATTGCCACGCGTTAGAGGCATATAGGTCACATTACACAAGGCATGCGCTAGGTGAGATCAACGTTAACAAAATTAGCATTTTTTAAAAAGGTAGAGAGTGTCCATTCATCAGTCTAACAATTACCAGAAAAAAAAGCTGGTCCCGAACCTGCCAGTCCGTATGTTCAGGTTTCTACCTGATGGAAGAGATTGTCGAAGTTCATTACGCACAGAATGACTATCCTATAGTTCTCTAAACTGCCACCGATGAAAAAATCTCTCTCCTTAAATAGGGCAACCAAAACTTTAGTCCTCCAGTTGCAGTCTGACCAACATCTTGTACAAGTTGCAATCAGATTTTTCTACTTATTCCAAACCCTTGAAAGAAAATAAGGCACACATTCCTTTAGCCCTCCTGATTACCTGCTGTATCTGTGTGCTTTGCGTTTCGTGCACAAGAAAGATGCACTGTAGAAATTCATCGTGACTCCTTATACAGCAACTTTCAAAGCCTCAACCAGCACAAACACTTATTAGATGGTGGAAACACCACCATCCTCAAAGCCACTGACAATCTGACTTGGAAATATATCACTGTTCCTTCACTGTCACTTTTGTCAAAATCCTCGAACTCACTCTCCAACGATACTGAGTCCACCTACACAAAATAGACTAATAGCTCAAGGTGGTAGATTACCACCACATTCTCAAGGCAATTAGGATGTGCAATACATATGGCCCAGCCAGCAACATCCACTTCCCCTGAAATATATAAGTGAAAAAAAACATAGAACAAATACATTAAATTCCCAGCCTGTATAGAGAAACAAACAGCCCAGGGAGCGCATTTGACCAGTGGTTTGATTCTTAATCCAGGGACAATACTATAACCACAGGATTCCAAACAATTATCAAGTATTTTATTCAAAGAAAGCTAATTTTACTGAAAAGTATTGAAGTCAATTCTCCACACTCCAAGTTCTTGGAAGTTTGGAATCTCATTTACTTGAATTTTCTAATATTTCTTCAGCATTCACCACATTGCCAATTGCAGGTAACCTGTGTAAACTATATTTCTGGCAAAGGACTGCATTGTTGTTAGCTTGTGTAAACTGCAAGGTTTCTGACCAAGTGCTAGCAAATTATAATTTCACAAAACTACTCTCTTCCTTCAATCTCCACACTTGTGTATTACATAGACATGGAAGCACAGCACAGGACAGGCCTTTCAATCCTTGATATTGAGCCAATCTTTTATCCTATTCTAAGATCAAACTAACCTACATACCCTTCAGTTCATTATCATACATATGCCTATCCAAGAATTGCTTAAATGTTCCCTCATACATCTGACTCCGCCACCAACAGCCCTAGTAGCGCATTCCACGCACCCACCACACTGTGTAAAGAACCTACCTCTGACATCTCCCTTAAACCTTCCTAAAATCACCTTAGAATATGTCCCCTTGTGATAGCCATTTCTGTCCTGGGAAAAAGTCTCTGGCTATCTACTCTATGCCTCTCATCATCTTGTGCAGAGAATTTCTTTTGAAGACAGATGGAAAACATTTGTTCATCACATCAGCCATTTCCTTTTTATCTATTAATTCTCCACTACCACCTCCAGAGAGCCAATAATCATTTAACTTTGTAGATTTAGAAAAATTCTTGCCATCTTGTCTTAAATGTCAAGAAGCTTTCGCTAATGCTCCAATTATTTCCATTTTAGGTTTTCTCCAGTGTTCTTTGTATTGTGACCAGATGAGAAACAGTAGGGGCTCGAAAAATAGAGATACCAGCACAGGAGGTGCAGCCATGTTGGTTACAAATGAAAATAAGTCTGAAAGCAGACCATGACAGTTCTATTTAGCTCGATGTAATGTTAGAAGATTAAATTGGAATACCTCTCTGGACATTAAAGAGAGAAACTGCACTGATAATGGGTAGGGACGACATTCATGCAAGAACGTGGACAACTCCCACTTCATTTTGACAGTTATTTGCTACTACTCCCCCTACTATAATCAAATTCAACTATCATTCAATCTCTTCCATTCAGAAACTCTTTCTAGCTACCGTCCCCCTCCACCCTGCCAAAACTAGGTGTATCACATCTACACTGTCTTGGGGAATCACTGAGTCAGGAAATTGCCTGCATGATTCCCCAGGATCAGGGCATTTATATGTGTATTATCTCAGAGTGGCTGGGGGGTCATCTTGAGTGGGATGTGACTGTAGGTGAGTGGCCAGAGTACCTGTGAGCATGACTAACTGACCTGTCTTAAAAGGATGCGTTTTCTTTGTTCAGTGCCTCTTTGACTCAAATTCACATGCATGCAAAGAGGATCAAAGGGGTCACTTAGCTTGCACAAGCTTTAATAAACATTAACTGTTTGTAGACATTGGCATGTACAAATTGCATCTATTGTATGAAACCTCATGGAAAGAACCTAACCTAACCAGTGGACAGACATTAGGGGAGAATTCAAAGATTGTAGACAGGTTGAGAATAGTTTACCAAAAAAAATGGAGATAGTGCTGAAAATCAGAAACAGAAATTAGAAAAACTCAACAGGTCTGGCAGCATCTGTGGAAGGAAAAAAGAATTAACGTTTAGAGTTCTGAATGAGGGTCAAATGAACCCAAAACATAAAATCTGCTTTTGCTCCAAAGATGCTGCCAGACCTGAATTTCTCCAGAAATTCGATTTTGTTTAGGATAGTTCACCATTGTCTCAGTTACACAGAATAAGTTATACTTTTCAAAATAAAACTTTGAAAAACTTTAAAAGAAACACAATGTTGAGAACACCACCTGTAGTTGTTTAAGGTATTACAGTTTAAAACAAAGTTAAAAATCACACACCAGCTTATAGTCTAACAGGTTTATCTGGCTACTCCGTCAGATAGTTGGCGGTGGTGTTGTGTGATTTTTAACTGTGTCCACCCCAGACCAACACCAGCACCTCAACATCAAGTTTAAAACAAATAATGCCAGTGGTATAAACTAGAGTAAACAGATCAAGTTCTGGTTGTGTGGAAATATCTACCAGTATAAATTTATGATTGATACAGGAAGTAGAAAAAGGAACCAGGTCATTATTGCATTGTAAAAGAGTCTACTTGAAACTGTGCAAACAAAGGTTCCGGAATATGGTATTTACAAAACCAGCATATTTTCACCAGCTTCAAACCAAATGCATGCAGACATGGTGAACCTTAGCATACCTCAGTAATTCACGCCATTTTAACAAGTTCAAATAGCTTAGTATGGAGCATTTCAATAAAAAGTCTCTTGCTGTAATGCTCTTTTCTATCCTTACCCTATGCCTGCAATTGACCAGAAGCAAACTAACATTTCATTGTAGTGCACAGAATCAAGCAGCAGGTGCCGCCAGTCAGCTCGCAGTGTGTAAAAAAAAAATATCCCTGCCTGCCTGCTTTTCCCCCGACCAAAGCTTTCTGAGATAGGCAGATTGTGCGGTAATACGTCTGGGATAGGTACTATACTGAAGTTTGCATTCTACATCACTAAACAACGCTGGAGAAACTCAGCAGGTCTGCTTCAGAACTGAAGGGGAGCTATACTGGACTCAGAACGTTAACAGTTTCTCTCTCCAGACACTAGCAGACCTATTGAGTTTCTCCAACATTCCATATTTAGACAATTAATCAACTGATCAAGAATGGCAAATGAATTATGGATAAATGTACTGCACCGATTCAAGACGCAGCCCACCACAATCTCGAGGGCAACTAGTGGTGGCCAGTAAATGCTGGCACAGCCAGGGCCATGAACATACTATGAATGAACAAACGAACAGAAGGAGGGGATACTGAAACAGGAAACAGCAAAAAGATACAGAATGAGGGGATACCCTACAAAAGATATCTGGATGTAAAATTTCAGTCTAATACTATAGTTATCCCAACAGTGGTTTTGAAGAATGAGAAATGAAACAAGATTCCTGGGGGCTCGACAGGGCGATTGCTAAAAGGTGGTTTCCCCTTGTGTCTGGAACCAGAGGCCAGAATCCTAAAGTAAGGAGTTGTACATTTGAGACAGTAAAAAGAGGAGGAATTTCTTCTCTCAGGCGGGTAGTTATTCTTTACCACAGAGGGTTTTCAAGGCTGGTTCACTAAGTATATTCAAGACAGAGACAGGAAGGGAGTCAAGAGTTCGGGGATAGGAAAATGGAGTTGAGGATTCAGTTCCATGATTTAGATCAGCCATAGTACAACTGAATGGAAAAGAGAAGACTCAATGGGCTGAATGGCCTACTTCTACCCCCATGTCTAATGGTCTTATTCTTAAATAGAACCCAGGGCACTTCCTACAAAACATTGTGCCCAGTCAGAAGTAATACAAGATGACGACAGCGAAATTTTGTGCCTCAGAATATCACACGTTTACAGAGAGAAGTACGTAAAAGTTTTAAAATTGTGAAGGAGCCTATTTCACCTGAAGCATGAACTTAAAAGTAGAAGAAGCATGAACTTAAAAGAAGAAGTATTAAGTTTTCCTCGTCTCTCAACAGTGAAAGTCTTTCAAACTGATGCCTGATTTTTGTAAATATCTTAAGAGTCAGATGTACAGCACGGAAATAGACACTTTGGTCCAACTTGCCCTTACCGACGAGATATACTTAATTAATCAAGTCCCATTTGCCAGCATTTGGCCCATATCCCTCTAAACCCTTCCTATTCAAAAACCCGTCCAGGGGCCTTTTAAATGTTGTAATTGCACCAGCCTTCTCCACCACCTCTAGCAGCTCATTCCATAGACTCATCACTTTTTGCATTAAAACACTGTTCTTTGGGTCCCTTTTAAAACTTTTCCCTCTCACCCTGCATCTATGCCCACTAGCTTGGACTCCTCCACCCAAGGGAAAAGACCTTGTCTATTTACGCTATCTATAAGGTCAACCCACAGCCTCCGACACAGGGAAAACAGCCCCAGCATAATCAACCTCTCCGTACAGCTCAAAAATCTTAAAATAAAAACAGGAACTGCTGGAAATTCTAAGTAGCTTTGATAGTATCTGTCAAACACAAAGCTGATTTGTTAAAGGGTTAAATTTGTTCTGCTAACATGTACAAAATTGGATATCAGGGAGGGGGGGGCTGTGTCTTGCAGACAGGATGTGACAATCTAATCATGCGCTGTAAATGTTGCAGTTTAAGGAATAATCTAATCAATTCACATGGTTTTTGGGTGACGTATGACTTTATGGGAGTGGTAGGGGAGGTGCTGCGTGCATGACTGACTGTGATGCAAAATCCTGTATACAGGGAGGATGGTTCCCTTGTTCGAGGAGCCTCACTCAACACACTCTGCAAGCATCACAGAGTGTTAAGTGATCCTCCAAAGGCTTGTACTTGCTGAAATAAATTGTTGGCATATTGCAGTTGCATCAAGCATGTAAGAATCTCAAGAAGGGAACCTAACAATGCTACGCTTGAACCCTTTTTGAAGGGTGCAACTATAGGCTCGCCATTTTAACTTTGAATTTCTACAAACAACAACGTCCAACAAAACTAACAACTGGACAAATGCAAGGTAAGTAAGGATACCAAACATGGATTTGATGAGCTCCATTTGCTCAACTAAACTGTTGCAAGTTCTCTCAAGGGATATCACAGAGGGTTGAGATCACTGCATTAGGTGTACACTTATATACAAAAAAGACATAATAGCATCATACAGATATTAAATCATTTCTCACGGAATAAAGGGAATAGTCTTAGTGCAGCGACTAAATTGGCTGACTTACTGGAATGAGTAATGGTTAATGGGTGTTTTTCAGAGTAAAGGAAGTTTGGAATTTCCATAGGACAATACTGGGACCTTTGCTCTTTCTGCTGCATATTAATTATATCAACATTGATAGACGGAGCACAACTTCAAAATCTGAGCAGCACAAAACTGAGAAGCATTATGAACTTTGAGATTAGACTAGAATACAGCGTAGACTTTGCAGCTGCCCCTAGGACTGCAGGTTTAAATATTTATTATAGTTTTTTTTTCAAAACAGCTATGATATTTAAATAATAAGATTATTGTAGGTACATGAACAGTAAAGCTTTGAAGGAATATGGACCAGATGCAAAAGTTTAGTTTGGAATTATGTCCACATTGACTAGATGGACTAAAAGGATCTGTTTCCATACTTTATAACTCTATTATACAGTAGAACTTAAAAAAATGGACCAACAAGTTAATAGAATAGGCATTTAAAAGGAAGATCAAAGTTAAAAATGCAGAAGTGAGGGGCAGTTTATTTTGGTAGAAAGAACGTAGAAAGATTGCATACATTTCTGGTCACTACACTACCAGAAGGACATGGATGTTTTGGGGAGGGTACAGAAAAGGCCTGCCAGGATGTTGCAAGGCATGTTTTTCACACAAAGGGTGGTGAGTGCCTGCAACGTGCTACCAGAGGTAGCAGTGGAAGCAGACAATAGCAACATTCAAGAAGCACCTGGACGAATACGTGAATAGGAAGGTAATTGAGGGATATGGATCCTGTAAGTGAAGACAGCTTTAGTATGGAGGGCCGAAGGGCTTGTTCTGGTGCTGTATTGCTCTTATTTTTTCTCTTTAGGAAGAACAAAGGTGCAGAACATTAAAGCAGTTGCAGAGCAGATGAACCTGGGCATGTAGGTGCACAAATCATTCGCAATAGCATTACAGGTCGTGACAGCAGTTACTACCAAATGCAGTATCCTCAAAAGGTACTGGGGGTATCGAACCAAAGAGCAAGGAGATTGTATGGCCTCTTCTGAAACACTTGTATCCAGATATTACTTTTTAAGAAGCATTTAATGGCATTGCAGATAGTATACAGAAAGCTTGCAAAGTACCAAGGTTGTGCACAATCCTTTTGGGAAATTGTGTTAACAGTGAAGCTCCAATACTTCTCAGATGACAAAAGTTACAGATTTAACCAAATTACTCAAAAGTCCCTAAATTTCCTGTCTGATGAATTCAGCTCTAGAGAAAACTTTGATTACGTTACCATATTTGACAAGAAACTATATATTACAAATAAATCAATTCTAAATGCTAGGGGGAGAAGAATTGGTCCTTAATGTAAACTTTATTTCATTTCGCTGTCAGTACTCGGCACCTATCCAATTGCCGCTTAAAAGGTCACCAATGATTCTGACTCTGCCACTCCCACAGGCAGCGCATTCCATGCCCCCACCATTCTCTTGGTGAAGAACCTACCTGACATCCCCCCTATACCTTCCTCCCTTCACCTTAAATTTATGTCCCCTTGTAACACTCTGTTGTACCCGGGGAAAAAGTCTCTGACTGTCCACTCTATCTATTCCCCTGATCATCTTATAAACCTCTATCAAGTCACCCCTCATCCTTCGCCGTTCCAAAGAGAAAAGGCCTAGCACTCTCAACCTATCCTCGTACGACCTATTCTCCATTCCAGGCAACATCCTGGTAAATCTCCTCTGCACCCTCTCCAAAGCTTCCACATCTTTCCTA
>NC_057711.1:467936-477326 GCF_004010195.1 Chiloscyllium plagiosum | reverse complement strand
CTATCCTCAAGTTTTTCAAAATGCCCAACACATCTTCCTTCCTAAAAAGTATCTCCTCTAGCTTACGAGTCTGTATCACACTCTCCTCTTCAACAATACGGTCCCTCTCATTTGCAAATACTGAAGAAAAGTACTCATTCAAGACCTCTCCTATCTCTTCCGACTCAATACAGTCTCCCACTACTGTCCTTGATCAGACCTGCCCTCGTTCTCGTCATTCTCATGTTTCTCACATACGCATAAAAGGCCTTGGGGTTATCCTTGATCCTACCCGCCAAAGATTTTTCATGCCCTCTCTTAACTCTCCTCATCCCTTTCTTCAGCTCCCTCCTGGCTATCCTGTATCCCTTCAACGTTATGTCTGAACCTCGTTTCCTCAACCTTACATAAGCCTCCTTCTTCCTCCTTACAAGACATTCAACCTCGTCAACCAAGGTTCCCTCACACAACCATTTCTTTCCTGCCTGACAGGTACATACATATCAAGGGCATGTCATATCTGTTCCTTGAAAAAGTTCCACATTTCCACGACATCCTTCCCCGACAGCCTATGCTCCCAACTTATGCTCCTCAGATCCTGTCTTGCAGCATCGTATATACCCTTCCCCCAATTGTAAAACCTGCCCTGTTGCACGCACCTATCTCTCTCCATAACCGGTGAAAGTCACAGAATTGTGGTCACCATCACCAAAATGCTCACCCACTAACAAGCCCATTACTTGTCCCGGTTGGTTACCAAGTACAAAATCCAATATGGCCTCCCATCTGGTCGGACAATCTACATACTGAGTTAGAAAAGCTTCCTGGACACAGTGCACAAACACTGCCCCATCCAATCTACTTGATCTGAAGAGCTTCCAATCAATATTTGGGAAGTTGAAATCACCCATGACTACTACCCTGTGGATTCTGCACCTTTCCAAAATCTGTTTCTCCACATCTCTGCTGCTATTGGGGGGCCTATAGTAAACACCCAACAAGGTGACTGCTCCTTTCCTATTTCTAACTTCAGCCCATACTACCTCCAAAGGCAGATCCCCCTCGAACTGCCTTTCTGCAGCCGTTATACCATTTCTAATTAGCAACGCCACTCCCCCCTCCTTTTTTACCACCCCCTCTAATCTTACTGAAACATCTGTAACCAGGAACCTCCAACAACCATTCCTGTCCCTCTTCTATCCACATTTTCATGATGGCCACAACATTGTAGTCCCAAATACCGATCCACGGCTTAAGATCACCCACCTTATTTCTGATGCTCCTTGCGTTGAAGTATACACACTTGAGCCATCTGTGTCCGCAAGTATTCCCTGTCAGTGCTACCTTCTCCACAGCCTCCCTACATTCTTGGATATCCTGAAAAACAGATAACCTACTTGCTGGACTATAAGTCCAGATCTCATCCCCCTGCCAAATTTGTTTAAACCCTCCCCCCCTCTAGTTGAAGCTGGAGTTGCGAGTGCTTACGTGCGATTCAAACTCTGCGTTTAATTGGGGTTTGAGCCCCTGTGAGGAGTAAAGTGAGAAAGGGGTTAAAGTCCCTTAGTGGTGAAACTTGAGGCTCTGAGAGTCTTTGTTCTGGGGAAAAAGTGTGGGGCTTGGATTACGATGCCATGTGGTCCACAGCGAGGGCTCTCTCTTTTTATAAGTGTAATTTCAGTGAGAGGATGAAAAAAAACATGCTGAGAGTGTTTGATGTTTAAAAGTTTTAGTTTGTTAAAATACTGGTTCAGAAAATCCCTCTAAGTAACTGTTTTGCCTTGTTTGAATCAGGATCTCAATTCAATGTGTTTTGTGGGCTATGTAATAGGGCAGATATTGTTTTGCATGGAAATATTACATTACGTCCTTTTTAAAATTATCAAACTTGTAACCTTAAAACAAACTGATCGAGTGCCTTGAGCCCCTGATTCATTTGAAATTCTACAATGCCTGTTTAAAAAAAAGTTGGTAAAAACAATGACTGCATATGCTGGAAATCAGATTCTGGATTAGTGGCGCTGGAAGAGCACAGCAGTTCAGGCAGCATCCGAGGAGCAGTAAAATCGACGTTTCGGGCAAAAGCCCTTCATCAGGAATCATCCTAAATGATGATCAGGAATCATCCTAAAAGTTGGTTCAGTGGTCATGCTTTAGCCAGATGAGAGTATTGTATTATAATATCTTTGCTGCTATGTTTTTAAAGCAGAGTGTTCATAAAAAGAGTGCATTTTAATTTTGCTGTTAAGATTTTGAGAGAATATTAGAATGGGAGGCGGAGATGTTTCAGTTCTGTTAATCACAGATTAACTCAACGAGATGGGTGGACACTATTTTGTTCGGATAATTGATTTCCTCTGGGGCTCGGAGTTTTCTGTGAAGTTTGCTCCCCGTTAAGGGGAGCACAAGGCAAACACACAGTGCACGAGACCCTGCTCCCCCCAACCCCATCCGTCCATCTGCCCCACCCACCCCAAATCCCACTCCCCCAATCATCCCCACCCATCTGCCCTTGCCTACCCCAACCCTGCTCCCCCACCCCAGCAGCTCTGTCCGCTCCCCCTCTGGGGCAGTTGGAGTGGACATTAACAGTAAGGCTACTGCTGCCTTTGTGGGGTAAGTCTCCAAATAGTGCGCGCACACAACTTTTTGACAAGTTTCACCTCTGCCCTGTACAGGACAATGCCAGAGAGATTATTCAGGGAAGGAGGTTTAGGGGTTCACCCCTGTGTAGAACTCCAGGGAAAGCGAGGGGCAGAGAGGGAGGGTGGGAGGTCAGTCATTTAGAGACTGTACCAGGACTGTTCAGGACGGCTCTCAGCAGCATTTAAGTGAGCAGAGTTTGTTTTTAATCATTGTACCTGTAAACAAAAGACGCAATCAGGGCTGAAACAGCTCTTTCACATAATGTTTCTGTTGGGACCTCGAGATCCCCTTTGGATAATCCGATATTCGAGGTTCCTTTGCATTGTTAAGACTTCATTGGCCCCCTTTATACTGCAAATTCAAAGAATGATCTCCACCAAATTTGCCACTGTAATTCCGACTTTTATTTGGAAAGTTTCATTTGGAGAACGTATTTTAAAATATTCATCATTTGTATCCCATGAATATTTGAGATTGAAATCTGAACTGAAACTGCCTCTTCAATTGCAAAAGCATAGGAAACATTTTGTTGTTTTCTTGCCATTCTACATTTTGGAAATACTTTTCCTGACAGCTTTCACATTAGCCAAGTCTCAATTTGTTAAAGCAAAGTAATTTTTGAATAACCTGAATGAGGTACCCGAGGGTTTGACTTTAGGATCATTGATTGTTGTTTATAATTGACTGACTGAATTGTTTAGGCAGTACAATTTAGAAGTTTATGGATTGTATAAAACTTTACAATGTTATAAATAGTGAACAAAGTAATAGACTTCAAGATGACTGAGAATGTTGAAATAAGCAGACACAACTTAGTGCAGTTAAATGTGTGGCTGTCTTCATACTGATACTCCTTCCTTGCCAAGGTGTGTAAGAGAGGAAATGCAAAGATACTTTCAGCAGCTAACAGAGTTTCTCCATTCACAGGTAAAGAACACCTTCAGACCACCACCCACCCCTCCACAGTCTGATCCAACCAGCTCCCCAGTCATGAGGATGAAAAGTGAAGAGGTTAACAACCGTAAAGAGGAAGTCGGTATGCTTTTTGTCAATGGCCTTCAAATGGACATTAAACAACGTGAGCTTTGCCTCGTCTTTTGAGCATTTAAGGGATGTGAAGGTTCACCGATCACGATAACACCAGAAGAGCCAGTTGGCTTCGTTACATTTAACAGATGAAAGGGAGCAGAAGCAGCAAAGAATGCTGCATTCACCTAGCCTGCAGTTGTCGCTGCTCCCTGCACATTTAGATACGCTGGTATTCTCCATCTGAAGCAGCTCCAGAAGGATGGAAGTCTCATCAGTTTTGTGAAGCATTTAACTAACCTTATCCAAGAATTCAGATTCCTGTGAGGAGTGATGCAGAAGAACAGGCTGGATTTTGTTTTCAGGTTGGACTTTTTGAAAGGAGATTTTGGAGAATTGGCTAGTTTCCATTGGGGGGGGCGGGGGCTGGGGCTGCAGTGGTCACTAAAGACTGCAGATTTAAAGAACTTTACTGGTCATTTTTTTCCCCCCACGTGGGACAATTCTTCAAACTCTACTTACTGTAACAGACTAGTGATCTTTGTTGTTATAATCATTGTATGCTGTGCATCAATAACTTGCTTAAATACTGGCTGTCAGAGTCTTATGAAAGCTGGCAATGCCACCTTGGTGGTAAAGGAGGGAATGAGAACATGAGGCAGGGAAAGAGTTAAGTTGAGTATTGTGAAAAGAGGCTCAGCTGAGCATGACTTAGATCAGATAAGAACTTGCTGTTAACAATGTGGTGCTGGAGGCAAGGGTAACGAGTTAACAAGGTGGAAAAGCATTCATTATACACAGCCATCTAACAATACTGGAAGCATTCAGTATGTAAGGTCAGTTTAACAAGGTGAAAAGTATTCTTTTATGCAAAGCCAGTTAAGGTTAAGATGGCTTAACCTTTACTCGCTGATTGTAACAGTCTTGCAATCAATATGTTGCCATACCTGTAAAATTCATTAAGAAACTGCTATTCCAGAGAAGACAGAGAACTCATGTCTGTGTACATGGGTGATCGTTTTCTCCCCCTCCAGGGCCCAGAATAGAGATGCAAGAGGTAAAACTATATTGTGTCTGAGCACTCTGGTTCGACTGAGGGGGGAATAATTGAGATAACACCTCTGTGTGGGGTTCTTGAATACTTCTCAATTTAAATAACATACTACTTCTCTAGGTTCCTTTCAAAATGGTCAAGATCACAAGATCATGGTGATATTTTCATGTGTCCCTCCATTTAACCCCAAAAGATACCTAAATCGACTCATACAGCAGAGAGTTAGACCCTTCAGTCCAACCAGTCCAGTTGAACATAATCCCAAATTAAACTAGCCCCTACCTACCTGCTCCTGGCCACATCCCTCAAAACCTTTCCTATTCATACACTTATCCAAATGTCTTTTATACGTTCTAACTGTACTCACATCCACCACTTCCTCAGGAGGTTCATGTTACTTGCTACCTCCCCTGGAAAACAAATTGCCACTGTCTTTTTAAAATCTCTCTCCTCTCTCTGAAAAAAATGTACCCCCTCATCTTGAAATCCCCCATCAGAGGAGAAAAGAAAAATCTACCATTAACTCTATCAATACCCCTCAATTTTATAAACTTCTACAAGGTCACCTATTCCAAGTTGACCTGCCTTGTATGCCCCTTCAAGTCCTGCATCTCTGCCCAACTGAACTTGACCAAATCCCATGCAAAAATGAATTAAAAGTGTCTCTTAAGAGTCATTAATGGATCATCATCCACCAAATCAAAAAGTCTTGCACAACTTCGACACTGAAGATAGACGTCACCTGTTCAATGCTACCACCTTTATAGCTTGCCATTATTAACTCTCCAAACGAAAAGCAATACTCTCCCCTTTTTAAAATATCTGCAGAAATGTACTTGTGTATATAAAAACACACTAAACTTCTCCCAAATTGTAATTTTTCTTTACGTATTACTTTGCTGATTATTATAATCTGTGTCAGTCTAACATACCACTAAGAGCTGCAATTTTGTAACACAGATTCTTTCAATTTGATGCTATCCCTAAATTTCCTTATTGGCCCACAAATGATAGATCCTTAAGTATCTTTATTTTTCCCTGTGATAAATCTTTGCTTAGATTTAGCTATGCTGAAAATGTATTGCTGGAAAAGCGCAGCAGGTCAGGCAGCATCCAAGGAACAGGAGAATCGACGTTTCGGGCATAAGCCCTTCTTCAGGAATCCTGAAGGGCTTATGCCTGAAACGTCGATTCTCCTGTTCCTTGGATGCTGCCTGACCTGCTGCGCTTTTCCAGCAACACATTTTCAGGTCTGATCTCCAGCATCTGCAGTCCTCACTTTCTCCTCTTAGATTTAGCTATCTCAAACATTTATCAGAATAGAGAGCAAGTTCCTGTCCTGCCTCTTGTTCCCAGCCCCAAACTGTTCAATTTCCCGAGAACCAAACACTGCTATCAGCAGGTTAAAAAGTGTTTGTCGTCGATATGTGGTCATTAGTCCACCAACCAACCAACTGCTGCACCTGTACACGGAACACCTCAGCTTCAATTCATTTACAATCACTTCATTCACTGCTTGTGCAAACAAATGTTCAGACACCATTTGCCAGGAGTGTCAGGTGACTTGATTTTCAAAACATACAGCAATTTGGTCTTAAAAGAATTCTCTCTCATTCAGTACACAATTTAAACATACAAAGTAAAAAGACAGGTCTCTACATAACCAGAGTTGAAATCAATGGGAATCAGAGGGAAAACTTTCTGCTGGTCGGAGTCATACCTGGAAGGAACCTCACCATCAAATTTTTTTCCCTTCATGGGATATAGGTGTTCTGGCTGGGCCAGCATTTATTGGCCATCTTTAATTGTTAAGAGTCAACCACATTGCTATGAGTCTAGAAGTACATATCAACCAGATCAGGTAAGGGCAGCAGTTTCCTTCCCTAATCAACATTATTGAACCAGATGGACTTTTTACAATGATCAAAAATAAAGGTTTCATGGTCCCCCTCTCTCTCAATTCCAGATTAGATTAGATTACTTTGATTAGATTACTTAGTGTGGAAACAGGCCCTTTGCCTCAACAAGTCCACACTGACCCTCCAAAGAGCAACCCATCCTGACCCATTCCCCTATATTTACCCATTCACCTCACACTACGGGCAATTTAGCATGGCCAATTCACCTAACCGGCACATTTTTGGACTGTGGGAGGAAACCGGAGACACCTGGAGAAAACCCACGCAGACACGGGGAGAATGTGCAAACTCCACACAGACAGTTGCCTGAGGTGGGAACTGAACCCGGGTCTCTGGCGCTGTGGGGCAGCAGTGCTAACCACTGTGCTACCGGTGTCACCCACGGTAGTTTTATTATAGAATTCAAATTCCACTATCTTCATAACAGGATTCAAACCCAGGTCCCTTGGGGTCTCCTGATCAATACTTTGATGATAATACAAAGAACAAAGAAAATTTACAGCCCAAGAACAGGCCCTTCGGCCCTCCAAGCCCAAGCCAATCCAAATCTACTGTCTAAACCTATCGTTCAATTCCTAAGCATCTGTATCCCTCTGCTCCCCACCTACTCGTGCATCTGTCCAGATGCATCTTAAATGAATCTACCGTGCCTGCTTCTACCACCTCTGCTGGCAACGCATTCCAAACGCCCACCACCCTCTGTGTGAAGTACTTGCCACGTGTATACCCCTTAAATTTTACACCCCTCACTTGAAAAGCATGACCTCTCGGTATTGAATCCTTCACCCTGGGAAAAATCTGGTCTCTATCCACCCTGTCTATACCCTTCATGATTTTGTAAACCTCAATCAGGTCCCCCCAATCTCCTTTTTTCTAATGAAAACAATCCTAACCTACTCAACCTCTCTTCATAGCTAGCACCTTCCAAACCAGGCAACATCCTCGTAAACCTTTTCTGCACCCTCTCCAAAGCGTCCACATCCTTTTGGTAATTGGAGACCAGAACTATACATTCTAAATGCAGCCGAACCAACGCCTTGTACAATTTTAATGTGACTTGCCAGCTCTTATACTCAATACCCCGTCCAATGAAGGCAAGCATAGTTTTTTTTTAGATTACATTACAGTGTGGAAACAGGCCCTTCGGCCCAACAAGTTCACACCGACCCGCCGAAGCGCAACCCACCTATACCCCTACATTTACCCCTTACTTAACACTACGGGCAGTTTAGCATGGCCAATTCATCTGACCTGCACATCTTTGGACTGTGGGAGGAAACCGGAGCACCTGGAGGAAACCCACGCAGACACGGGGAGAACGTGCAAACTCCACACGGTCAGTCGCCTGAGGCGGGAAGTGAACCTGGGTCTCTGGCGCTGTGAGGCAGCAGTGCTAACCACTGTGCCACCGTGCCACCCACTACTATATGCCTTCTTGACCACTCTGTAACTCTGAAGATGGACGAGGGAGATCCAGTAGATGTAGGTTACCTGGACTTTCAGAAAGCTTTTGATAAAGTCCCACACAGGAGGTTAGTGAGTAAAATTAGGGTGCATGGTATTGGGGGCAAAGTACTAGATTGAATTGAAAATTGGTTCGCCGATAGGAAACAAAGGACAGTGATAAACGGCTCCATTTCGGAATGGCAGGCAGTGACCAGTGGGGTACCACAGGGATCTGTGCTGGGACTGCAGCTTTTTACGATATATGTTAATGATATAGAAGATGGTATCAGCAATAACACTGGCAAATTTGCTGATGATACAAAGCTGGGTGGCAGGGTGAAATGTGAAGAGGATGTTAGGAGATTACAGGGTGACCTGAACAAGTTAGGTGAGTGGACAGATGCATGGCAGATGCAGTTTAATATGGATAAATGTATGGTTATCCACTTTGGTGGCAAGAGCAGGAAGGCAGATTACTACCTCAATGGAATCAATTTAGGTAAAGGGGCAGTACAGAGAGATCTGGGAGTTCTTGTACACCAGTCAATGAAGGCAAGCATGCAGGTACAGCAGGTAGTGAAGGCGGCTAATAGCATGCTGGCCTTCATAACAAGAGGAATTGAGTATAGAAGCAAAGAGGTTCTTCTGCAGCTGTACAGGGCCCTGGTGAGACCACAACCGGAATATTGTGTGCAGTTCTGGTCTCCAAATTTGAGGAAAGACATTCTGGCTATTGAGCGAGTGCAGCACAGGTTCACAAGGTCAATTCCAGGAATGGTGGGATTACCTTACACTGAAAGACTGGAGCGACTGGGCTTGTATACCCTTGAGTTTAGAAGACTGAGAGGGGATCTGCTCTTCCAATTCTTGGAAGAGCAGAGTCTGATTAGAACAAGTCAACATGGATTTAGTAAAGGGAGGTCATGCCTGACAAACCTGTTGGAATTTTTTGAAGAGGTAACAAGTAGGTTAGACCAGGGAAACCCAGTGGATGTGGTCTATCTAGACTTTCAAAAGGCCTTTGATAAGGTGCCACACGGGAGGCTGCTGAGCAAGGTGAGGGCCCATGGTGTTCGAGGTGAGCTGCTGGGATGGATTGAGGATTGGCTGTCTAACAGAAGGCAGAGAGTCGGGATAAAAGGTACTTTTCCAGAATGGCAGCCGGTGACGAGCGGTGTCCCGCAGGGTTCGGTACTGGGGCCACAGCTGTTCGCATTATATATTAACGATTTGGATGAGGGAACCGGGGGCATTCTAGCGAAGTTTGCCGATGATACGAAGTTAGGTGGACAGGCAGGTAGTACTGAGGAAGGGGGGAGG
>NC_057711.1:420119-467532 GCF_004010195.1 Chiloscyllium plagiosum | reverse complement strand
TGCAGTGGAAGCCGGGGCGCTAAATGTCTTCAAGGCCGAGATTGATAGATTCTTGTTGTCTCGAGGAATTAAGGGCTACGGGGAGAACGCTGGTAAGTGGAGCTGAAATGCGCATCAGCCATGATTGAATGGCGGAGTGGACTTGATGGGCCGAATGGCCTTACTTCCACTCCTATGTCTTATGGTCTTATGGTCTTATGATTGAGACGTATAAGATTATGAAAGGATTGGACACTCTGGCATCAGGAAACATGTTTCCGCTGACGGGTGAGTGCCGAACCAGAGGACACAGCTTAAAAATACGAGGTAGACCATTTAGGACAGAGCTCAGGAGAAACTTCTTCACCCAGAAAGTGGTGGCTGTGTGGAATGCTCTGCCCCAGAGGGCAGTGGAGGCCCAGTCTCTGGATTCATTTAAGAAAGAGTTGGATAGAGCTCTCAAAGATAGTGGAATCAAGGGTTATGGAGATAAGGCAGGAACAGGATACTGATTAGGAATGATCATGTTGAATGGCGGTGCAGGCTCGAAGGGCTGAATGGCCTACTTCTGCACCTATTGTCTATCCACCTGTGCAGCAATCTTCAGGGTAAAACGGACCTGCACTCCCAGATCTCTCTGCCCAGCTTTTCCCAAGGCTCTTCCATTCATTGTATAATTCACTCTAGAATTAGTCTTGCCTAAATGAATCACCTCTCATTTGTCTGGACTAGTATCACCCCTTAACAGCCTGGGGGCTACCAATGCCCAGAAACCTGCACTTCCCATGTCTAATTCATCTAGCCTGCACATACCTAGACACTATAGGCAATTTAGCATGGCCAATCCATACTAACCTCCGGTGAGAAGAAACCAGAGCACCCAGAGGAAAACCATAAGACATGGGGAGAATGTCTGTGTGGTGTGTGCACAATCACCCAAGGCTAGAATCGAGCCCGGGTCCCTTGACCTTTGAGACAGCAGTGCTAACCACCATACCACTCTCTTGCCTGGATGAGTGCAGCTCTAACAGCACAAGAAGCTTGACACAATCCAGGACAAAGCAGCCAGCTTGATTAGCATCACATCCATAAGCTTCTTCCACCATGACGCTCAATAGCAGTAGCATGCATCATTGAGAATGCATTGCAGGAATTCAATAAAGATCCTTAGACAGCACCTTCTAAACCCACAATCATAAGGGCTCCAGATACATGGGAACACCTATAAAGATCCTGTCCAAGCCTGATTTCATTCTGAATTGGAATTATATTTCTGTTTCTTCAGTGTTTCTGGGTCAAAATCCTGTAACACCCACCCAACAGTATTTTGGATCTACTTACACAAAGTGGACCGCAGCAACTCAAGGCAGCAGCTTATCAGCATCTTCTCCAAGTCAACTAAGGATGGCAATAAATACTAGCCAGTAACACCCACATCCAATAAATACATACAAAAAAAACCAAACGTCACAAATTGAGTGGCAAACTAAGTGGTTCACGATGCAATTTCAGACAGCAATTAAAAGTTAACTATATGACTAAAATGACGTAACATGCAGGCCAGATTGGCTAAGATCAGCACATTCATTTTTCTACACAACAAGAGTGAAACATAGATTAGTATGATATGTTATGGTGATCATGCTCATTAACAAGGTAAGCTTTATATTCTAGATTTAATAATAGCAGCAAATTCCATCAATTGCCACAGCAGGATTTGAAAATTTGTCCTGAAATATTAAGCTGAGCATCTGGATTACCTGTTCAATTACAGTACCATTGTTTAGTGAAAACTGAGGCATTGATGGATTTGTGATGGGCTATGAATGGACCTCAGAGCCGTATGCAGTTCAGTGAGGTAATACTTCAATAAAAGTGATCACTTTCATAAGGTTTAGAATGGTAATGAAGAATAGCAAGAAATAAAAAAAATCACGAAGGATATATTTTGACAAAGATTTTCATTTTGTATGCAAAACATCTACAAAAAATGTCAATGTGAATGGGAACAATATTTTATAGTGTATGAGGAGTGCGTGCTGATTGCTTGGCAAGTAGACTCTACTGACAAAGGCACTGCAGTAGAGAATACACCACCTGCGTTTTAGTGATATTTCTTGCAAATGACCTGCCAAATATAAGACAAAAACTACTAACAATTTCTAAATTGGAAGTGGGCTAATTTCAATACAAGAACAGATCCAGCCCAGGTCAAAATGAAATTGCAGACAAAAAAAAAAATCTGTAATGGAACAACAGGTGATCTTCAAATGCTTCAGGTTCAGGCAGGGTGCATTCCAATAAAGGAAAAAGAAAACCAAAATCAGGACTCCTTGGATAAGCGACATACCAATGACTTGAAACTTGGAATACAAAGTAAAATTTCAAAATCAGCTGATGCTACCCAACTTGAAAGGGGGCAAAAAGTGACAAAACGAATCGCCTGCAATCCAGCATAGATGGGCTGTCAGAACGTGGAGAAACTAATCATGAAGTGAGGCACTTTGACAGATACAACAGGGAAGGCAATACAGAAGGAACACACCACTAGATTGCACAGAGGGGAATCTGACAGCGTGCATGTGTATTAACCTTTGAAGGTAGCAGGTCATTCTGAAAGCGTGGTTAGCAAAATACATCGGGACCCTGGGATTCATAAACAGAAAGACGGAGTACAAAAACAGAAAAAAGCTCTGATTAGGCCTCTACGGCGGCACGGTGGCTCAGTGGTTAGCACTGCTGCCTCAACACCAGGGTCCCAGGTTAGATTCGAGCCATGGGCGACTGTGTGTGGAGTTTGCACATTCTCCCTGTGTCTGCGTGGGTTTCCTCCGGATGCTCCGGTTTCCTCCCACAGTTCAAAGGTGTGCAGGTCAGGTGAATTGGCCACGCTAAATTGCCCATAGTGTTAGGTACATTAGTCAGAGGGAAATGGGTCTGGGTGGGTTACTCTTTAGAGGGTAAGTGTGGACTAGATGCCAAAGGGCCTGTTTCCACACTATAGGGAATCTAATCTAATCTAATCTATAGTTTACACCCAGTTCCAGTCATTACAACTTTTTAAAAAAATGAGAGTATACAGAGGAGACTTCAGTTTCAGGAAGGGTGACACTAGTGAAAGCTATTGTGAAAAGTCAGATTGCTCTTCTTGGAGCAAACGAAATGAAGGAAAGATTTGACAGGGGTGACAGGCTTGGATAAGATAGGCAAGGTAAATCTGTTCAAATTGTTTTTTACTTTGAGATATATGGATGTCACTGCCAATACTATAAGCTATAGGAGGAGAATAAGGCCGATCAGTCCACAGCACCTATTCTGCCATTCAGTCATGGCTGATATATTTATCAAACCTATTCTCATGCCTTTTCCCCATAATCTTCAATCCCCTTACCAATCAAGAACCTCTGTCTAAAATATATTAATGGCTTGGCCTCCATAATCAGTTCTTTGCGTCATGTGCAAACTTAGCAATAATGCCCTCAAGTGTTTCATCCAGGTTGTTAATATCTTGCATATGGTCCCAACACCGACCTGTGCAGAATTCCTCCAGCCACCAGTTGCCTTCCTGCAAAAGAGCCATTTATCCTACTCTCTGCCTTCTGCAGTCAGCCAATCCTCTATCCATGCAAGTCCCCTGTGCCTAACAGCATGGGCTCTGATTTATTACCGTGCTGTGCAGCACCTGGTCAAAGGCCTTCTGGAAAGCCAAGTAGATCATGCCCACTGGTTCTCCTTTATCTAACTTGCTTATTACCTCCTCAAAGAATTCTGAGATTTGTTAGCCATGACCTCCCTTGAAGCTGTGCTGACTCCTCCCTACTTTATCACGCACCTCCAACTACTTGGCGATCACATCCTTAATAACAGACTCAAAACCTTACCTGCAATAGAGGTCAGGCTAACTAGCCTAAAATTTCCCATCTTCTGACTCCCACCCTTCTTAAACAGGTGTTATTTAACCCCTATAATTGCCATTTTGGATGTATTAATAAAGAGGTAACAAGTAAGTTAGACAAAGAAGAGCCAGTGGACATTATCTATTTGGATGTACAGAAGGCCTCTGACAAGTAGGCTGATAAATAAAGAGCCCATTGCGTTCAGGACAAGGTTCTGACATGGATAGATGTTTAGATAACTGGCAGAGAGAGATAAAGAGTGTCTTTTCTAGGGTGGCAGGCAGCAACTAGTGGAGTTCCACAAAAGTCCATGTTGAGACTATTATTAATCACATCATAGATTAACAATCTGGAGATAGGAACGGAGGGCATTGTTGCTAAGTTTGCAGATAGGTGGAGAGGCAGGTAGTATTAGAAAAGCTAGGAGACTACAAAACAACTTGGACAGGCTAGAAGTGAGCAAATAATGGAGAATGCAATGTGGGAAAGTGATAGATTGAGAGAGATTGGTAGGAAGATTAACAGCATAGACTATTTTCTAAAATGGGGAAAGACTTTGGAAATCTGAAGCACAGAGACTTGAGAGCCCTAGTCCAGGATTCTCTTAAGATTAACGTGCAGATCCAGTTGGCAGTTAGGAAAGGAAATGCAAAGTTAGCATTCATTTCTAAACTACAAGAACAGATATGCACTGCTGAGGCTGTTGAAGGTTCTGGTCAGAGTGCATTTGGACTATTGCAAGCAGTTTTGGGCCCCATATCTAAGTCAGACAGTGTTGGCATTAGAGTTTGAAACAGTGAACCTTTTGAATTTCCACTCTTTCATAAAACTCAGTATAGTATGCAGGAAATATTTAGCGATGGCTGACATATGGGAGTCTTTTAATGTCCAGTTGATTAGAGTGCAGGACAAGCATGTTCCTGTGAAAATGAATGACCTTGGGAAACTTGAACGAGTGGGGAAATTAGCAGCTTAGTCACTGAAAAAGCATACCTAAGGTCTTGGCAACTAAAAATGATGAAATCCTTGAAGAAAAAAATCAAGAGGAGGAGCTCAAACAGGAAACTGGGAGGGCTAAAAGTGGTAATGAAATGTCCTTGCCCAGCAGAGCTAAGGAGAATCCCAAAGCATTTTATACATATTAGGAACAAGAGGGTAAATGAAAAAAGATTAGGCCCACTCAGGGATAAAAGGAGGGAGGTTGTGTGTCGAGCCAGAGGAAATGAATGAGATCCTTAATGAGTCTGCATTCACCAAAGAGACAAGGTCCCTCATGGCATGTTGGTATAGAAGGTAGAGTCTCATGGGATATGTGGTTAGCTGGTTCGATGGATACAAAACTGGCTTGGTCGTAGAAGACAGTAGCAGCGGAAGGGTGCTTTCCAGAATGGAGCACAGTAACTAGTGGTGTTCCACAAGGATCAGGCTGGGTCCTTTATTGTTTGTAATATATAAATGACCAGGAGGAAATTTTAGGTGGTCTGATTAGTAAGTTTGGAGATGACACCAAAATTAGTGGAGTTGCAGATAGTGAGGAGAATTGTCACAGGATACAGCAGTAGATAGATGGATAAATAGATTGCAGATGTGAGTAGAGAAATGGCAGTTGGAGTTAAATCCTTATAAATGCAAGATAATGTATTTTGGAAGATCAAATTCACATGGCAGAGGAGCATGGACATAGAGGGAACTGGACATACAGGTCCACAGATCCCCGGAAGTGGCAAAGGTGCATAAGATATACAAGGTACCACACAGCACATTTGCTTTCAACAGCCAGGGCACTGAGCGTAACATAAGAAACAGGATCAGGAGTACGTCATCTGGCTTGTAGAGCCGGCTCCAACATTCAATAAGATTATGGTAGATCTTTTCGTGGTCTCAGCTCCATATACCCTCCTGCTCACCAGTACTCTTAATTTCTTTACTGCTCAAAAATCTATCTTTTCTTTAAAAACAATGAGGAAGCCTCAACTGCTTCACCAGGCAGGGAATTCCACAGATTCACAACCATTTGGGTGAAAAAGTTCTTCCTCAACTCAATCCTAAATCTGCTTCTCCTTATTTTGAGGCTATGCCCCTTAGATCTAGATTCACCCGCCAGTGCAAACAACCTCCCTGCTTCTATCTATTGCCTTTGTAATTTTATATGCTTCTAGGAGATACCCCTTCATTCTTGTAAACTCCAATGAGTATTATCCCAGTCTACTCAAGCTCCCCTCAAATCAACCCTCTCAACTCCAAAATCAACCTAGTGAGCCTCCTCTGCACCCCAGCAGTGCCTGTACATCCTGTCTCAAGCTAGGAGACTAAGACAGTACACAGTATTCCAGGTGTGGCCTCACTAGCACACTACAAAGCTGCAAACAAAGCAGTTGACAAGTTATGTTACAGCTATACAAAAACTTTAGTTAGGCCATATTTGGAATATTGTGTGCAGTTCTGATCACCACACTACCAGAAGGACATGGGTGCTATGGAGGGGGTGCAGAAAAGGTTTAGGGTGTAGGTTTGCTCGCTGAGCTGTAAGTTTGATATCCAGGCGTTTCATTACCTGGCTAGGTATCATCAGTGGCGACCTCCAAGCGAAGTGAAGCTGTTGTCTCCTGCTTTCTATTTATGTGTTTGTCCTGGATGGGGTTCCTGGAGTTTGTGGTGATGTCATTTCCTGTTCGTTTTCTGAGGGTTTGATAGATGGTATCTAGATCTACGTGTTTGTTTATGGTGTTGTGGTTGGAGCGCCAGGCCTCTAGTAATTCTCTGGCTTAGCCTGTCCCAGGATAGAAATGTTATCCCAGTCGAATTGGTGTTTTTTTTCATCCGTGTGTAGGGCTACAAGGGAGAGAGGGTCGTGTCTTTCTGTAGCTAGCTGATGTTCGTGTAACCTGGTGGCTAACTTTCTTCCAGTTTGTTCTGCGTAGTGTTTATGGCAGCCCTTGCATGGAATTTTGTAGATGACGTTGGTTTTGTCCATGGGTTGTACTGGGTCTTTTAAGTTTGTTAGTTAACTTGCTAGCCACCAACTAGCCACGAAACGACACAACCAGCTATCCTTAGTAGCCACACATGCAGAGGACAAGCAACATGAGTTTGACTGGGACAACACTACTATTATGGGACAACACTACTATTATAGAACAAGCCAAACAGAGAACAGCCAAGGAATTCTCAGAGGCATGGCACTCATCCACAGATTCAATCCATAAGCAAATCGACCTGGACCCAATATACCGGTCACTGCAACGAACAGCTGGAACTGACAACCAGAAGCGGCAGAGACAAACCATTATAAATACCGGAGGAAACATCACAGAAGTGTTTCACAGGAGGCTCCCAAGCACTGAGGATGTCACCGAGACAGGGGACGAAACGTGTGCAACACAAATTCCCAGCTCGGCGAACTTAACCAGCATTTTCTGCTTGTATTTGAAAATAATGACTCATCTTGATAAATATCTAAAATTGCTCCCTTTGACTTCAAGTTAAATGGCATCAAAAACGTTCAATGCAGTTCTGAATTCACATACAACATCAGTAAAGCTGAGCACAGTTTTACAGTTAAAGAGCACATGTTGCATTAAGCTCAAAGAGTGCCAATTCCGAAGCAAAAACCGTGCAATATAAAGTGAAAACAGCTTCAGTTCAGGTTTGGACACCACATGAGGGACTACCACGACGTAAGAGTCTTACAGCCTTAACATTAGTAACAACTGCAAACAGGTGCAAACGGAAATTTTAAAACTGTGAAATTAGTTTTAAAAAGATCACAGGTGGTGCTTGCCACCTTTTAGAATAGGATTAATCTTTTGCTACCATCAAGACTTCACTCAGAATCGAGGCAGTTAGCACAGCATAATACCTCCTCTGACATATGTGGAATGTTCCATTTTCCCTCAAAAGGTGAGGAAAATAGAGCCTACCAAAAATACTTATGAGTAGTTGAGGACTAGATGGAGTTTAAAAGGATGAGTGATGGATTGCACTGAAACTTACAGAATACGGAGGCCTGGACAGTGGATATGCAGACGATGTTCCACTAATAGGAGGACCAGGACATGGGAACAGCCTCAGAGTGAAGAATGACTCTTTAGAAGAGAAATTAGGAGGAAACTTTTCAGTCAGAGGGTGATCGATCCATGGAATTCAATGGCAGCCAAGTCATTGAAGCCAAGTCATAGACCGCATTTAAGACAAAGACAGATAGGCTCTTGATAAGGGGATCAAGGATTACTTTGCAGGGTGGGGTGCACAGGAGAGTGAGGTTGAAAAGCCTATCAGATAATGATCAAACAATGGAGCAGATTTAATGGGTCAAATAACCTAATTTGTCTCCAAAGCTTACGGTCTTATCGCTGTGGCTCTCAGTACTCCACTGCAGGTGTCATGTGCAGCCAAAGTATGTCAGCTCCACTGACATTTTTTTCAGTAACTGTTTGACATGAAAAGCCATCAACTTTACTAATTAAACATTTTTGCTAAATTAACCCCCAGCAAGCAAAAAACAAAATGAAAAAAAATTTAAATTGCATGAATTTTCAGAGTTTTTCTGATGATAGTTTTATCAGAGAAAAAAAATCACGAGATTGCATACAAATCAAAAAAACCAAGAAAGTAAGTGAAAACTTAATTAATGCAACGGTAAATGTATTTCGAATGGAGTTTGGAAGTAATTAAATAGACATCACTAAAACATAGCTTAATTCAACAGATACAAAAAAGATGAAAGCCGATGGGGAGTGGCAAGCAAGGAAGTTGTTGGTTAATGTTTTAATTCCAGTAAAATGTTCAATGAACATATTTGGCACAATTTTCTTATCAAGTCCAGAACTACAGGGCATAGGTTTAGGGTGAGAGGGGAAAGGTATAAAAGAGACCTAAGGGGCGACGTTTTCCACACAGAGGGTGGTACGTGTATGGAATGAGCTGCCAGAGGAAGTGGTGGAGGCAGGTACAATTGCAACATTTAAGAGGCATTTGGATGGGTATATGAATAGGTAAGGTTTGGAGGGATATGGGCTGGGTGCTGGCAGGTGGCACTAGATTGGGTTGGGATATCTGGTCAGCATGGACGGGTTGGACCAAAGGGTCTGTTTCCATGCTGTACACCTCTATGACTCTATTTGTTAAGATCCTATGTCCCTAATACTGAACTTGCATCTTCTTTCTATGCATCTTTTGCACCTTAATTACTTGCTGCACCTGTCTATTTCATTGACTAGTGTATGAGGTTGCCTAGATCCTTTTGTCCATCCGTAGTTCTTAATATATCACCATTCAAATCATACTGTTCTCTTTTTCACACGGAAGTGCATAATTTAGTTGTATTGTACTGCATCAGCCATGTATTCGCTCACCCTCTCATCCTGTCAAAATCTCTTTGAAGCCCCCTTGAATCCTCCTCCCATCTTTTTGATCCTGCCAGTTTTGTCACTAGCAAACTTAGAAGTGTTGCATTTGGCTCCCTCATTAAGGTCATTATGTAGTGAATAGCTGGGTCTAAGCACTGATCGTTGCGGTATAACACTCAACTCTGCCTGCCACTCAGACCCATTTATTCCCACTCCTCTGTCAATCAATTCTCAATCCATGCCAATATATTATCGTCTGTGCTTCAACTTTACCCACTAACTTCTTCTGAGGGAACTTGTCAAGAATCTTCTGAAAATGCAAATACGTCTATCCGCTGGTTCTCCCTTTGTATTTAAAAAAATACAGTAGATTTGTTAAGCATGATTTGCCTTTTATTAATCCATGCTAATTTTGTCTAATCCTGTTAAGTTTTTCCACAAGTTCTGTTATCACATTGCTTAAAACAGATTGTAGCATTTTTTTCCCCACTACTGATGTTAGGCTATGGTATGTAGTATTGTTTTTTTTATTTCTCCCTTCCTCTTAAAATAGTGGAGTTACATTTGCCTCCCTCCAATCTGTAGGAACTGTTCTAAAGTTTATAGAATTTTGAAAGGTGACCACTAATGCAATGCGAATATCCCGGAAAATTTGTTTCCTATCCTGCATTGCCTTGTGCTGATGTCTCTGTAAAGTGATTTAGCTGTAAATTGATTACTTCAGTTTGGCCAGTAGTTAACCTATTTTGTTGCAAATGTTTTGTATGTTCTGCGTAATCTTGAATTTTCTTTTTTTCAAGCACTTGAATTTACAGAGGAATCTCGGTTATCTGAACAAGACTGCAAGGCCCCGATGCTTGGCTAACCTGTCATCCGAGCGTTGGATTTTATCTGAACGTGCGATTTATCCGAACGTAATACTCCTGCCCGTGTCATTCGGATAATCAAGGTTCCTCTGTATATTTCATAGCTGCTGTGGTGGGTTTTGAACCTTTGTCACCGGTGTATTAGACAGGCCTCTGGATTGCTAATCCAGTGTCATTGCCACTGCACCACCACATCTCCTGCATGAAGTGATTTCCTGTCTCAACTTCAGTTTCCTGCTAGAGTCCCATTTCCCTCGATTGCCTGGGAGATCAAAAATCTGTTCTTTCAAGTCCTGAATGTGTTCAATGACGAGATGAAGAAATTCTCCCTGCTATTCTTCTAGGGAAAGCGCACGGTCTTCTGTGTAGAACACTACAAGAAAGCATGTATGTATCAATGAGACCAACTCTTATTCCTGTTAACTTAAGAATGCTTAGACTTGATTTAGTCAGCAGTGTATGTCCAATTATATCTATCAAAACTGGAAATTATGGCAATCTTAAACACAAAGTGCTGAAATTAGGTCTAGCTGCATTCAGAGAGAGGATTAGTTAATATTTCAAATTAATGATTCTGCATCATAACTGAAGGAAGGTAGAAAGTGATGGATATTGTACCAGGGTGGTGTTGTGGGGAGGAGGGGCATACAAGGAAAAACAGAAGTGAAAATCTGGGATAAAGGGCAGCTAAAATTAAACAAGTGTCACTGAACTAAAGACAATCAGGGCTTAATATCATGTCATACTTAACTTGAGGTGGAATGTAAAGAATCAAAGTGGAGCATGCCATTTACTTTCCTAATTGTGTGCGCCATGTATGACTGCACCTGGATGGAGGCATAACTATAAAGCTATACTATCAATCCAATTTTCTGAATTTCTGTTAACCATAATCCCATAACGAGTTTTGAGAAGATTTGTAGCTCAGGTTGAGGTTTGCTCGCTGAGCTGGAAAGTTCATTTCCAGACATTTCATTACCCTACTAGGTAATATCTTCAGTGGGCTTTAGGCTAAGCAATGCGGAAATTCCTACTTTCTATTTATATGTTTGGGTTTCTTCGGGTTGGTGACGTCATGTTCTGTGGTAAAGTCACTTCCTGCCCTTTTTCTCATGGGGTGGTAGATGGGGTCGAACTCGATGTGTTTGTTGATTGAGTTTTTAGATTACTTAGTGTGGAAACAGGCCCTTTGGCCCTCATCTTCCGCCTCGGAACACTTCAACCCAGGGCATCAATGTGGACTTCAACAGTTTCCTCATTTCCCCTTCCCCCACCTCACCCTAGTTCTAAACCTCCAGCTCAGCACTGTCCCCATGACTTGTCCTACCTATGTCCTTTTCCACCTATCCACTCCACCCTCTCCTCCCTGACCTATCACCTTCATATCATCCCCCACACACCCATTGTACTCTATGCTACTTACTCCCCATCCCCACCCTCCTCTAGCTTATCTCTCCACGCTTCAGGCTCATTGCCTTTCTTCCTGATGAAGGGCTTTTGCCCGAAACGTCGATTTCGCTGCTCCTTTGATGCTGCCTGAACTGCTGTGTTCTTCCAGCACCTCTAATCCAGAATCTAGTTTCCAGCATCTGCAGTCATTGTTTTTACCCCTTTGGCCCAACAAGTCCACACTGACCCTCCAAAGAGCAACCCATCCAGACCCATTCCCCTACATTTACCCCTTCACCTAACACCATGGGCAATTTAGCATGTCCAATTCACCTGACCTGTATATCTTTGGACTATGGGGGGAAACCGGAGCACCCGGAGGAAATCCACGCAGACACGGAGAACGTGCAAACTCCACACAGACAGTTGCCCGAGGCGGGAATTGAAACCGGGTCTCTGGCGCTGTGAGGCAGCAGTGCTAACTACTGTGCACGGTGTTGCCCCGTTCTAGTTGGAATGCAATGCTTCTAAGAATTCTCACGAGTGTCTCTATTTGGTTTGTCCTAGAATGGATGTGTTGTCCCAGTCAAAGTGGTCAAAGTCCTAGGACAAGCCAAACAAAGACACGCACGAGATTTCCTAGAAGCATGGCATTCCAACCGGAACTCTCTCCACAAACACAGAGTTAGACCCCATCTACCACCCCCTGAGAAAAGAGGCAGGAAGTGACTTCACCACAGGAAATGACATCACCAACCCAAAGAAACCCAAACATAAATAGAAAGCAGGAAGTTTCAGCATTGCTTCGCCTGAGGCCCACTGAAGATGTTATCTAGTAGGGTAACAAAACATCTAGAAATGAACTTTCCAGCGCAGCGAGCAAACCTACATCCAAAACCATAATCCATGTTTCCCAGCTTTGCATCTTCAACAAACGGAGATGCCATTACCCTTCTATTGGTCATTACTATAGCTTGTTAATGACGGAGGTTACAACATTTGACCTTACAACACCCTCCAAGTTGAAAATACCCCTTTAATCACTGCTTTGTGCTCCCTGTCTGTTAACTATTGTTAATATACTATTCCTAACACATGAACCATAAAAAAAGGAAAAATGCTGGAAATTTATGAAAAAAGTACAGAAAATGCTGGAGGAACTCCAGGTCTGGCAGCATCAATGGAGTGTGAAAGTGTTAATATTTCAAATCTATTATGACTTCAGAACTCAAGATCAACACTTTTTCTCTCCACAATTATTGCCAGACCTGCTGAGTTTCTCTGGCAGTTTGTTTTCAATTACTTGAGCTCTTATTTTATAAAGTAACCTTTTGTGTGTGCCTTATCAAAGGCTGTTTGGAAGTCTAAGCATACCATGACTACTGCTTTACTTTATTAACTCTACTAGTTGTCACCTTGTAAAAATCTCTCAAACTATGTCAACCCATAATTTCCCTTTCATTATACCATTTGATTGTTTAATCATCTGATGATTTTCTAAATGCTTCCTCATGACAAATTTCAGCTGTGTCCTGATGAATGTTAAAGCACAGGAACAGGCCTTTGGCCCACCAAATCTGTGCTGACCATGATGCCATTCTGAACTAATCCCATCTGCCTGCATGTGGTCTATATCCTTTTGTTTTTATTTTTCACAAGATACGGACACCGCTGGTTAGACCAGCATTTATTACACTGAGGTCAAGTTGAGAGCCACCCATAGTGATGTGAGTCTGGAGTTGCATGTAGGGCGACAGATTTTGGCGTGAGCATGTAATTGTATGCGAGAAAAATAATTCCCTCAGATTTAAGCACTTCCTCTATTTAATGTTTTGAGATAGTGGCGTTGTGGTATTGTCATTGGGATTGAACTGTACAAGATGCTGGTGAGACCAAATGACGTACTGACAGCAGTTTAGGTTCCCTTTCTTAAGGAAAGATATTGCTTCATTGGAAGCGGTTCAGAGAGGGTACACTAGGATGATTCCTGGTATGGAGGGATTGTCTTCTGAACAAAGAATAAAAGATTGGGACTCTACTCACTGGAGTTTAGAAGAATGAAAAGTGACTGCATAGCAAGGTATAGGATTTTGAAAGATTTTGAAATGCTGAGAGGCTGTTCCTCCTCATGGGACCAGACAGCGTAGTCTCAGAATAAAGGGGTACCAATTTAAGACTGATGAGGAATTTCTTCTGAAGGTTGAGTCCTTGCCACAGAGCTTTAGGGGTAGAGTCATTGTGTATATTTAAAGCGGAGGTAGATTCTGGATCAGTCTGGGAATTCGGGGTTACTGGGAAAGGGTAGGAAAGTGAAAGCAAGAAATGTCAGATCATCCATGATCCCATTGAATGGGAGAATGGGCTTGAGGAGCTGAAAAGCCTGCTACTGTTTCTATTTCCTGTGGATTATATACTCAGGCTAATAGTGTGCATGCAGGTTTGATCCTTCCGCAGTAGTGGTTAGAATATGAGTTCAATTGATTAATAAAATGTTTTGAAGTGAAAACTTGGCTCAGTAATGATTGTGAAACTATCACTGATCATCAGAGAAGCACATCAGATTCACTAACTTCTTTCAGAAAATGACATATAATGAAGATGGTTTCTCGGATTGGAGGCCTGTGACGAGTGATGTGCCACAGTTTGGTGCTGGGATCTGAATGATCTGAATGTGAATGCACAAGGCATGATTAAGTTTGTAAATGATAGAAAATTAAGACATATAGTTGATGGTGCGGAAGGTTATCAAAAATCACAAAGGCATCTTAATCAGATGGCGAAGTGGGCTAAGGATTGGCAAATTCCTGATGAAGGGCTTTTGCCCAAAACGTCGATTTTGCTGCTCGTCGGATGCTGCCTGAATTGCTATGCTCTTCCAGCACCACTGATCCAGAAAATGCAATTCAGTACAGATAAGTGAGGTATTGCACTTTGGGAAGTCAAACCAAGGTAGGACTTGTACAGTAAACAGTAAGGTCCTGGAGGAGTGTTGTGGAAGAGAGGGACCTAGGAGTACAAGTACATAGTTCTTTGAAAGCGACAGAGGTAGACAGGGTGGTGAAGATGGCATTTAGCATACTGGCCTTCATCAGTCGAGACATTGAGTATACAATGTATGGGATGTTATGTTAAAGTTGTGTAAGTTGTTGGTGAGGCCACAGTTGGTGTATTGTGTGCAGTTTTGGTCATCCTGTCATCGAGTCAGAGATGTACAGCACAGAAATAGACCCTTCGGTCCAACTCGTCCATGCTGACCAGATATCCCAACCTAATCTAGTCCCATTTGCCAGTACTTGGCCCATGTCCCTCTAAACCCTTTCTATTCAAATACCCATCCAGATGCCTTTTAAACGTTGCAATTGTACTAGCCTCTACCACCTTTTCTGGCAGCTCATTCCATACACATACCATCCTGTGTGTGAAACAATTGCCCCTTAGGTCTCTTTTATACCTTTCACCTCTCACCCTAAACCTATGCTCTCTAGTTCTGGACTCCCTGACCCCAGGGAAAAGATTTCATCTATTTACCCTATCGATACCCCTCAAAATTTTGTTGGGAGGTCATGTTGTGGCTGTACAGGACATTGGTTAGGCCACTGTTGGAATATTGCATGCAATTCTGGTCTCCTTCCCATCGGAAAGATGTTGTGAAACTTGAAAGGGTTCAGAAAAGATTTACAAGGATGTTGCCAGGGTTGGAGGATTTGAGCTATAGAGAGAGGCTGAACAGGCTGGGGATGTTTTCCATGGAGCGGAGGCTGAGGGGTGACCTTATAATGGTTTACTTTTTCACGCAGAGGGTGGGATGTGTATGGAATCAGCTGCCAGAGGATGTGGTGGAGGCTGGTACTATTGCAACATTCAAGAGGCATTTGGATGAGTATATGAATAGGAAGGGTTTGGAGGGATATGGACCAGGTGCTGGCAGGTGGGACTAGATTAGGTTGGGATATCTGGTCGATATGGACAGGTTGGACCGAAGGGTCTGTTTCCATACTGTACATCTCTATGACTATGACCTTAAAATAGGCTATAGATTCATAGACCTTTGCTATTCACCTTATCTATGCCTGCCATTATTTTATAAATCTCTTATGAAATGTTGTTAAATTTCTAATAATTAATCATTAAAAGCTGAGAAATGGCAAATGGAGTTTAATATGTCTAAGTGTGAGGTATTGCATTTTGGAAATTCAAATCAAGGTAGGAGTTTCATAGAACATAGAAAAGTACAGCACAGAACAGACCCTTTGGCTCACGATGTTGTGCCGAGGTTTAATCCTAATGTAAAGTAAAATAACTTAGCCTACGCACCCCTCAACTCACTGCTATCCATGTGCATGTCCAGCAGTTGCTTAAATGTCCCTAAATGACTCTGCTTTCACCACCAGAGAGAAACGTCTAAGCTTAGTCAACCTCTCTTCATAAGGCAAGCCCTCCAGTGCAGGCATCATCCTGGTAAATCTTCTTTGCATCCTCTCCAAAACATCTGTTTCTTATAGTAGGGTGACCAGAAATGGACACAATATTCCAAATGTCGTCTCACCAGGGACTTGTAGAGCTGTAACAAAGCCTCCTGGCTCTTAAACTCGATCCCCCCGTTAATGAAAGCCAAAACACCAGATGCTTTCTTAATAACCCTATCCACTTGGGTGGCATCTATGTACTTGCACACCCAGATCCCTCTGTTCCTCCACACTGCCAAGACTCCTGTCTTTAACCCTATATTCAGCATTCAAGTTCGACCTTCCAAATGCATCACTTCGCATTTATTCAGGTTGAACTCCATCTGCTATTTTTTAGCCTGGCTCTGCATCCTGTCTATGCCGTGCTGCAGCCTGCAATAGCCCTCGATACTATCGATGGCACCTCCAACCTTTGTATCATCTGTTTCATGGTGAATGGTAGGGTTTTAACGAGTGTAGTGGAACAGTGGGTTGTTGGAGTTCAGGTGCACAGTTCTCTGGAAGTAGAGTCACAGGTGGATAGGGCAGTGAAGAAAGCCTCTGGCTCACTGGCCTTCAGACAGGGCATTGAGTGTAGAAGTTGGGAAGTAACGCTCCAGTTGTACAGGTCAGTGGTGAGGCCACACTCAGAATACAAAGGAACCTCGATTATCCAGCAAGATCGCAATGTCCCGATGCTTGGCTAAACTATGCTATCCGACATTCAATTACCCGGATGTCAATTAACAGAGCGAAATACTCCCTGCCCATGTCCTTTGGATAATTGAGGTTCCTCTGTATTGTGTTCAGTTTTGATCATCTTGCTATAGGAAGGACATTATTAAACCAGAAAGAGTGAAGAAGAAATTTATAAGGATGTTGCCTGGGCTCAGTGATCTGAGTTATAGGGAGAGGTTGGACAAGCTAGGATATTTTCTTTACAGCGTGGAGGTTAAGGGGGAATCTTATAGAGGTGTATAAGGTCAGAGGCATAGATAGGGTGAATGCACCGTTTGTTTTCTTGGGGATGGGGAAATCTAGAAGTAGCGGGCATCAGTTTAAGGTTAGAGGGGAAAGAATAAAGGGGAACCAGAGGGGCAATTTTTTTTTTAAAACAGAGTGGGTGTATGCATATGGAATTAGCTGCCAGCTGAAGTGGTTAAGGAGTGTACATTAACTGCATTTAAAAGGCATTTGGACAAATACATGGATGGGAAAAGATTAGAGGATAAGGGCCAAGTGCAGGGAAGTGGGGTCAGCATGGGCCACAGTGGCCTGTTTGGGCCAAAATAGCCTGTCTCCATGCTGAAGGACTTTATGAATCAAGAGATATGCATAACCATAATAAACCCTGACCAAACAAAGCTCTGAGACATCAACATTCCTTAAGCAATACAAAAACATCAAACCACCTCCTAAAATCAATGTAAAAACACAAAATAAGTAATAGAAACAATGTGGGGGTATACATGTCACTTTTATACTTTAGTTACAACATAGTTAGACATTGTAGCAGATAGTGATATTTGAGCAATATAAACTTTTTGCCAGTTTACCAAGAGTGCCAGTTAAAACAAAGTTTGCTGTATTTTGTTTTTCATTTCTCTTCAATCTCATTCACTTTTGGCTTCAGAATACCCAAGAACAGAAGCCTATAAAACTTCATACAGCAAAACCAGAAAGTGCAAGCACAGAATGAGAGGTCGCAAAATTTAAGAATGAGATGAGGAGGAAGTTCTTCTGAGTGTTGTGAACCTGTGAATTCATTACCAGAGAGAGCTGTCAAGACTGGACCATTAAAAATATTCAGCTTAATGGACAGCTTTTTAAAATCATGAAGGGAATCAAGGGTTTATGGGGGCAAGAAAGGCAGGGAATAAGAGTTGAGAATCAGATCAGTATTGCAGTGGCTCAGTTTTTCTTTAGAATAGTCTGCATTCAAAACTGATCAGTAACTCGAAGAAAACCAGTTTATTCTTTCCTGCAATAGTTGTTGTAAACTGATTTTTTAAATTGATTAATCAGAAACTTTTCTTGAAGTAACCAGACATCTGGTCTTTGGCTGAAAAATGTGGTGCTTGAAAAACACAGCAGGCCAGGCAGCATCAGAGGAGCAGGAGAATCGACGTTTCGGGCATAAGCCCTTCTTCAGGGCTTCAGCCCTCCTGAAGGGCTTATGCCCGAAACGTCGATTCTACTGCTCCTCGGATGCTGCCTGGCCTGTGTTTTTCCAGCACCACATTTTTCTATTCTGGTCTCCAGCATCTGCAATCCTCACTTTCTCCTACTCCATCTTGTCTTTGGCCACAAACAGTGGAATCAACCAAAGAAAGATGACTCAAGCACAGTACTGGTCGGCAGAAAAGTCAACGATCATCTCAACAGTTACTGAGAACCAAGACTTCTGAACTGTCATCACAGTCTCCTTATTACCCACTGAACTTTGATGCTAACTTTTCATGGATCACACTTGAGGACTCCAAAATCCCTGTTACGCTGTTGTCTGCAGACTTTCCCCACTTAAATAATATTCAACTCCTTTATTATTCTCACTAAAGTGCATAACCTCACTTTCCCACATTATATTCCATCCGCCATATTTCTGCCATCCCTCTGAAGACACCCATCCTCACCACTTCAAAAACTTTGCACACTTTTTTAAAAAGCTAAATTTTATGACAACTGAGAACAGCGGGGCTCAATTTCCAGCATGTTAACCCAGTGAGCCGTAACAAGCAAAATCAGTCCTTACGGTTCTGAACTCTAGAGAAAAAAAAAGTCCAGTTTTCCAATCTTTCCTCAGAGGCACACAATCCAGGTATCAGTTTGGAAACCATTTCCAAAATGCTTCCAATGCACCTACATTCTCATTTAAAGTTAAAAATCACACAACAGGTTATAGGCCAACGGGTTTATTTGAAAGCACCAGCTTTTGGAGTGCTGCTCCTTCATCAGGTGGTCGTGGAGTATAAGACCCAATTTAGAGCAAATGATTAGTGTCATACAGTGGCACGGTGGCTCAGTGATTAGCACTGCTGCCTAATAGCACCAGGTTCGATTCCAGCCTCGGGCAACTGTGTGTGGAGTTTGCACATTCTCCCAGTGTCTGCGTGGGTTTTCTCTGGTTTCCTCCCACAGTCCAAAGATGTGCCAGTCAGGTGAATTGGCCATGCTAAATTGTCCATAGTGTTAGGTGCATTAGTCAGAGGGAAACGGGTCTGGGTGGGTTACTCTTCCGAGGGTCGGTGTGGACTTGTTGGGCCGAAGGGCCTGCTCCCACACTGTGGGAAATCTAATCTAATCTAATATTGAACAAACCTGTTAAGTCTTTCATGTAGTATTTTGTAAATTCCCCTTTGGAAATAGAACTAATCTGACTTAAATTGGGACACAGACTGTGAGACCTCACGCCTTCAATGCATTGTCTAAGCTGAAATGTCACCTTTTGTTTTGAAACCTTAAATTATCTCGAGAAAGTGACTTTAGTAGTTCTGGGATTTACATATTAGTGAACCAAAACCTGCATCCTAAAAAGGTTACACAAAACCAGGTTGTAATGTTGCATACTTTTTTAAACTTTGTACATCCCAGTCCAACACCAGCACCTCCAAATCATTCCTAAGGACGAAAGACTTGACAATCCAGGTTTGTTCAACATATCACTGTGTGACACTGTAATCTTTTGCTACAATTCTGTCTTATGATCCTATACGCCACAACCACCTGAAGGAGCAGCGCTCAAAAAGCTAGTGCTTCCAAATAAACCTGTTGGACTACAACCTGGCATTGTGTGATTTATAACTTTGTCCACCCAGTCCAACAAGATAACCAAATCCCAGAGTATGAGATAATTAAAGCAAATAAGGGAGACAAACCTGTATACAGTATTTGAAATGAAACGTCACCATGGCCTTGTTTCATTTCAAACAACATCTTTGCTTTAGATTAGATTAGATTACTTACAGTGTGGAAACAGGCCCTTCGGCCCAACAAGTCCACACCGACCCGCCGAAGCGCAACCCACCCATAACCCTACATTTACCCCTTACCTAACACTACGGGCAATTTAGCATGGCCAATTCACCTGACCTGCATATCTTTGGACTGTAGGAGGAAACCGGAGCACCTGGAGGAAACCCACGCAGACACAGGGAGAACGTGCAAACTCCACACAGTCAGTCGCCTGAGGCAGGAATTGAACCAGTGTCTCTGGCGCTGGGAGGCAGCAGTGCTAACCACTGTGCCACCGTGCCGCCCACAAATGCAATTACTCTTGCAATAAATTAGGTTTGTTAATTATTTGCTGTACCTGCATACTAATTTTTCGAAATTCATGGACGACAGCACCTAGATCCCTTCAACACCTCAAAATGTTTTGTTTAAATAATATTGCTCTCTTAGTCATCCAAAGTGAAGAACTCTACATTTTCCCACAATGACGTGGAGGAGCCAGTGTAGGACTGGGGTGGGCAAAGTTAAAAATCACACAACACTAGGTTATAGTCCAACAGGTTTATTTGGAAGTACTACCTTTCAGAGCGTGGCTCCTTCATTAGATGGTTGTGACCTGATGAAGAAGCAGCACTCCGAAAGCTAGTGTTTCCAAATAAACCTGTTGGACTATAACCTGGTGTTGAGATTTTTTAATCTTTTCCCACAATATATTCCACCTCCAGACTCTTTTTACACACTCACAGTCCAAACTGCACCCTTCGTAACAGCTTTTGCATAATCTGAAAATTTAAGTGCCATGCCTTTGCTCCCTCACCCATGTCATTGATATACCACTAAATTAAGTTTGTGAAGAAACAGAGGATTGATGAGGGCAGAGCTGTGGACATGATATATATGGACTTCAGTAAAGTATTCAGCAAGTTCTTCATGGTAGACTGGTTAGCAAGGTTAGATCACAGGGAATACAGGGAGAACACATTTGGACACAGAACTAGCTCAAAGATAGAAGACAAGGGTGGTGAAGGTCAGGGTTAGGGTTGCTTTCCAGACTGGAGGCCTCTGACCAGCAGTGTGCCACAAGGACGAGTGCTTAATGTCATTTAAATAAATGATTTGGATGTGAACATAAGAGGTATGGTTAGTATTTTTGCAGGTGACAACAGATGAGGAGGTATCGTGGACAGCAAAGCAGCTTATCGCTGAGTACACTAGGATCTTGACCAGATGGGCAAACGGACTAAGTGGCAGCAGATGGAGTTTAACTTAGATAAATGTGGGGTGCTGCATTTTGGAAAGGCAAATCAGGGCAAGATTTATACACTTACATGGCAAGGTCCTGGGAGTATTGCTGAACAAAGAGACCTTGGAGTGCACATTCACAGTTCTTTAAAAGAGGAGTCATAGGTAGATAGGATAGTGAAGGTGTTTGATATGCTTGTCTTTGTTGGTCAGTACACCAAGTATATGAGGTCATGTTGCAGCTATACAGTACATTGGTGAGGCCACATTTGAAATACTGTGTGCAATTCTGGTCTCCCTGCAAAACCTGAAAGGGTTCAGAATAGATTTAGAAGGATGTTGCCAGGGTTGGAGGTTTTGAGCTATGGGGAGAGGCTGAACAGGCTGGGATATTTCCCTGGCATATCAGAGGCTGAGGGGTGACTTTATGGAGGTTTAAAAATAATGAGGGGCATTGATAGGCTAGACAGACAAGGTCCTATACCTGGTGAGGGAGTCCAAAACTAGAGGGTATAGGTGTACAGTGAGAGGGTAATTTTAAAAGGGACCTAAGGAGCAACTTTTGCGCGCAGATGGTGGTGCATAAATGTAATGAGCTGCCAGAGGTAGTGGAGGAGGCTGGTACAATTACACCATTTAAAAAGCATCTGAATGGGTATATGAATAGGAAGGTTTAGAGGGATATGGGCGAAATGTTAACAGAAGTTTGTTTAGGATATCTGGTCAGCATGAACAAGTTGGACCAAAGTGTCTGTTTATGTGCTGTATATCACTATGACTCTAAATTGTAAAGTGTTGAGGATCCAGGACAGGACCTTGCACAACTTCACCTGTCACATCCTGGCAAACTGTTGCTTTCCAGCAAAGAAACAATCTCACCTCCATGCTCTTATGCTACCCCACACCATAAGCTCCTACTTTCTGCAATAAATCTTTACTGAAAAATCCTGTTGCAACTTGTCATGCAATCAGTATATTTCACAAGTATATAAATTCAAAAAGAGAAAACCAAAATTTATACAGATGTGAGTACAGCACTGATTGGTTGGCAGCTGGACTCTTAATGGTCGAGGCTTTCAAGTAGGTCTGAGAATCTTTGGAACTTTCTACCAAGGATTGCAAATACTTCATTGAATATATTTAAGGCAGGAATAGACAATTTTTGTGTCTGAAGAAAACAAGAATATTTCAGAGCAGTTTCCAAAATCATGATTTGGCTGGATAGAGTAGATGGGGAGAAACTGTCCTCGCTAACAAAAGGATCAAAGACAAGAAAGCGTAGATTCACAGTGACACGCAAACAAAGAAAGGATGATACGAGAAAAATATTTCTTCATTCAGTAAGTGTTTAGTGTCTGGAATGCATTGCCTAGAAAATGCATGAAAAATGCAACCATTAATGCTGATTAATGGTCAACAGCCAGACTTTGTTAAAGTTTAAACCAGGAAGTTTGACTAAATCAACAAAATAGGTGACAGCCATTCACCACCTTATTTCACAGAGAACTGCCCTGACTAGAGTCATACTGCCCATTTGCTAATTGGGCTGTAACAAAAGAAATAGGGGAAATAGCTTCACCATTCAATGCAAATGCAGCTGATCTTTGTCTTCAGCTTTGCTATCATATCCACTCTTAATCACATATTCAGAGTTTTTAATGGTAAAGGAGGCAGTTAATTGGCCCATTATTCCTGCACCAGCTCTTTGAAAGAACATTACCTTGTGCCAATCTCCAGCTCCGCCCCCCCATTACAATTGTACCCTTTATATCCAAATAATCATCCTTTGCAATCTTGAATGCCTCCATTCCACATTTCCAGGCAGTGCATTCTCACTTAGTGACAAAAGTTTCTCTCCCCCCCCCCCCTTCACATCACTCTTGCTTCCTTTGTACATTACTTTAAAATGTATGCCCCCTTGTCCCGGCTCCTTTAAGCTTTTTCTATCCAGCAGTCATTACTTTTGAAACTGCTATCAAATATTCTTATTTCCCTCAGACACTAAGATATGAATATATTTAAGGCTGGGATAGACAATGAAGCATTTGCAACCCTCTGGGTTGAAAATTTGAAAGATTCACAACCCTCGGTGACAATACCTCTTGTCTCAATTCTAAGATTATCGATCCTTTATCTTGCAATTGTAGCCATCTTCTTGATTCCTTAGTCAATAGAACAAACCTTTGTGCGCTGTGTTGAGCGGTTTCAATTAGATCACCTCATTAAATTCTAAAGAATATTTTCCCAATGTACTCAGCCTCTCATCAAAAGGTAATCTGCTCATCTGTAGGGACCAATGCAGTGAACTTTCTCTGAATTGCACACATCTCCTTACTTAAATATGGAGACTAAAATAAAACAGTTCCACCAAAAGTCATACAACAATAGATGATATTCTGGTCATCTACTTCATTCCTGTTGCAATAAATGCTAACAAGCCATTTACTTTCATACTTCTCTGTTGTACCAATTATAGAATTCATACAATAGCACATGCTTGCATACATTCCTCCAAACATCAACAAGTTATTTTAGTCACAAGGGTGTCACCCATGTCAATCATTCTCTCTTTCCTCCCCCAACGAAAGAGGCGATTGGAAAATAGTGGAAGGCCTTTCCACCATCCCCATTTCCTTTAACAACCCCGATTTAACCAATAGGACCAGGCACCTTATTTAGTCAAACCACAGCGTTTCTGGTACATTCTGCTCATTAACTTTTAGCCCATTACCTTGACCAAAACAAATAATTCGCTGAGGACAAAATCACTCTTTCTTCTGCACAAACAGACTGTGGTATTCTGATTATAATGTTCATAGTTACATCCTCACTTGCAATCTTACAAACAAGAGCAAAATCATCATGGGTACACCAACACTTTCATGTTCTCCATTAATCCACTCACTGTCCTGTCTTGGGAGCAAAAATCACCATTTCATTGGCATCGCTGGGTCAAAACCCAAGAACATTCTCACTAAAAGATGTTATGTCAAATAGATTGCAGCAGGTCAAGAGGCAGCTTACAACCACTTATGAAGACAAAAAAAGGTATGGAAAATAAATGCTGCCCAGTTACGATGCTGACATTACATTAATGATTAAAGAAAGCACCTTCTGTCCAAGCTAATAGTATAACAATAATCCATAATTAAATATACTTTTTAATACATATTCTCAAGTGTTTACCATAAGTTGAACGGAAAAATAAATTGTAAAATTTATACAAATGCTCAACAAGCTGACTATTCATCTTGATGTAAAAGACTAACAGAACTAGCCCCACTCCACAGCTTCTCTCACATCCGGCAATATTTCATTTTCAATTATTCACAATTCTTTTTTGAAAATTATTGAATTACTATACTCTTTCTGGAAGCACATTCGATAAAACAAAAAACCAGGAGAAAACTTGAGTTCATCTGTGGCTCTGGCTCTTTTGCTAATTACCTCAACCCTGCAAACGCTGGCTACTGATCTTTCTGTTCGTGGAACTGACAGATTTAGAAAGGCTCACTTCGCCCGAGCAAGAGGCAGCGCACCGAAAGCTTGCGATTTCAAATAAACCTGTTGAACTACAATCTCGTGTCATGTGACTTTTGACCTTGCCCACCCCAAAACAACACCAGCACTTCCACATCATGCCATTGGAAGATATTGACTAAGATGATTTATGACTTGGACTCATCACCTTGTATGAGAATTGGAACAGAAGTAGGCAATTCAGTCTCTCAAGCCTCCACCACTATGATCATGGCTGCTCTCATCTTGGACTCAACTCTCCTTTCGTGCGGGTCTCCATAACCCTTTAACGCATTTTTAATTAAAAATCTCTCCTCAAATTAAAGACTGTTTCTTTATGCCCCCCAACCTAAACTCCTCAACCAGTGGAATTAGTTCTAGAATCTCTTCAACGATCAAATCATCCCTTAACCTATATTTCAGGATACAGGATTTCAGTTATCATAGAATCACAAACACTAGGTCTTTCAGCTCATTAAGTCCATAGTGCCAAAATTACTGGTCTCACTTTCCAGCACTAAGCCTCTAACGTTGGTTGCTACGTGCTCACCTAAGTATTGTTCAAAAAAAAAAGGAGGTTCCATGTCTCACCTATCACAGATGAATTCCAGAGTCCCACCACACCGGATGAACTTTTTATCCCCCTCAAAGCCGATCTACATCTCCCGTCTTTTACCTTAAAACCGCATCCCTTGGACTAAGGGTAAGAGCAGCTTTTATTCATCCAGACTATCAATCAGGTCCCGCCTCAACTTCCTCTGCTCCAAAGAAAGCATTTTATCCTTTCTCATTATAGCTTATGATGTTCCATTCTGGAGAATCTCTTCTTCAGCACCTGAAGAGTAATACATCCTTCCTATAATGTGTTGACCAGAACCGCACACAAAACTCCAGCTATGGCCTAACCCAAGTCCTATACAGCCCCAACATGGCCTCTTTGCCCTTATCTTCAGTCACGGCAAATATAAGTGGCCTGCATGCCTTATAACAATCCTCAGGGATTTCTGGACAAGCACCCTAAGATTCCTCTGAGCTTTGCAGTATCCTACCATTCATTGGTACTCCCTTCTCTTGTAACCTCTAAAATGCACCACCTCGCAATTCCATCTGCAGAGTTGTGTGTTCTCTCTCCATGTTATTCAACCTTTGGAAGTCCAGGTGTGATTCTCAGAAATCGATCCCGCACTCCCAAAATTAATATTTGCTTTTACATTACTCCATGCGATTTGGCTTTGATTGTTGGGTCCGCATTTACTGCCCATTTCTGATGGCTCTAAAAAACGTGATGAGCTGCCTTCTAGAAGTGCTGCTGTTGTTGGACGTAGCAACACCAAGAAAGATATTAGGAAGGAAGTTCAGGAATTTTGACCCAGCAACAATGCAAGAACAACAATATAGCTAAGTCAGAAGGATGTGTGGCTTGGAATGAAACTTGTCACACAGTCAAATGTTTCCTGGATGTCAAGGGCAGTCACCTTCACCACAATGCTGGAGTTTCACTCGTTTGCCCACAAATGGACCAAATCTGAAATCTTTTCTTTTTGACTTAACTAGGTTGTGCACAGGTACAGCATAGTTTTTACAATACATTCCCCTGTCCATATCCCTGGCTCTCTAGATATGACAAGGCTAACAAAATGTTGGTCTATTTTGTACATGTTCACTCTACATTAATGATCCCCGTATCTTTGGACTACATCGCCTTTAGCATTTAGAGTCAGAGATATACAGCATGGAAACAGACTCTTCAGTCCATCTTGGCCACACCGACCAGGTATCCCTATCTAGTCCCACCTGCCAGCACCCAGCCCATAACCCTCTAAAACCTTCCTATTCATATACCCATCCAGATGCCTTTTAAACGCTGACAATTGTACCAGCCTCCACCACTTCCTCTGGTAGTTCATTCCATAAATACATCATCTGCATGAAAACATTGCCCCTTGATTAGATTAGATTAGATTACTTAGTGTGGAAACAGGCCCTTCAGCCCAACAAGTCCACACCGATCCGCCGAAGCGTAACCCACCCATAACCCTACATTTACCCCTTACCTAACACTACGGGCAATTTAGCATGGCCAATTCACCTGACCTGCACATCCTTTGGACTGTGGGAGGAAACCGGAGCACCCGGAGGAAACGCACGCAGACACGGGGAGAACGTGCAAACTCCACACAGTCAGTTGCCTGAGGCAGGAATTGAACCCGGGTCTCTGGCGCTGGGAGGCAGCAGTGCTAACCACTGTGCCACCTTCGGTCCCTTTTATATCTTTCCCCTCTCACCATGAACCTATACCCTTTAGTTCTAGTTCCCTAATCCAGGGAAACGACCTTGTCTATTTCTCCTATCCACGCCCCCCATAAGTTTTTATAAGCCTGTATAAGGTCACCGCTCAGCCTCCGATGCTCCAGGGAAAACAGCCCTTTTCAGCTTCTCCCTATAGCTCAAATCCTCCAACCCTGGCAACATCCTTGTGAACCTTTTCTGAACCCTTTCAAGTTTCACAACATCCTTCCAATAGGAAGGAGACCAGAACTGCATTCAGTATTCCAAAAGTGGCCTAACCAACGTCCTGTACAGCCGCAGCATGACCTCCTAACTCCTATACTAAATACACTGACCAATAAAGAAAAGCATACCAAATGTCTTCTATACGATCCTATCTACCTGTGACTCCACTTTCAAGGAGCTATGAACCTGCACTCCAAGGTCTCTTTATTCAGCAACACTCCCCAGGACCTTACCATTAAGTGTACAAGTCCTGCAAGATCTGCTTTCCCAAAATGCAGCATCTCGCATTTATTTAAATTAAGCCACTCCTCAGCCCATTTGCCCATCTGATTAAGATCCTGTTGCAATCGGAGGTAACCTTTTTCACTGTCCACTACACCTCCAATTTTGGTGTCACCTGCAACTATACCTATGTCCACATCCAAGTCATTTATATAAATGGTGAAAAGTAGTGGACCTAGCACCAATCCTTGTGGCACACCATTGGTCACAGACCTCCAGTCTGAAAAGCAACCCTTCACCACATCTTCTACCTTTGAGCCAGTTCTGCATCCAAAGGGCTAGTTCATCCTGTATTCCATGTGATCTAACCTTGCTAACCAGTCTCCCATGGGGAATTTTGTTAAACGCCTTACTGAAGTCCATATAGATCATGTCCACCGCTCTGCCCTCATTAATCCTCTTACTTCTTCAAAAACTCAATCCAGTTCAAAAGACATGATTTCCCACGCACAAAGCCCTGTTAACTATCCCTAATCAGTCCTTGCCTTTCCAAATATATGTACATCTTGTCCCTCAGGATTCCCTCCAACAACTTACCCACCTCCGACATCAGGCTCACCGGTTTATAATTCCCTGGCTTCTCCTTACCACCTTTCTTAAACAGTGGCACTATGTTAGCCAACTTCCAGTCTCCCGGCACCTCACCTGCGACCATCAATGATACAAATATCTCAGCAAAGGGTTCAGCAATCACTTCCTTAGCTTCCAGAGTTTAGGGTACACCCGATCACGTCCTGGGGTTTTATCCACCTTTATGCGTTTCACGACATCCAGCACTTCCTCCTCTGAAATATGCAAGATGTCACCATCTATCTCCCCACAATCTACATCTTCCATGTCCTTCTCCACAGTAAACACTGATGCAAAATACTAGTTTAATATCGCCCCCAACTCCACACAAAGGCCACCTCGCTGATCTTTGAGGGATCCTATTTCTCCCTAGTTACCCTTTTGCCCTTAATGTGTTTGTAAAACCCTTTGGATTCTCCCTAACCCTATTTAACAAAGCACTCTGTCCCCTTTTTGTGCTTCCTGATTTACGCCTTAAGTATACCCCTACAGCTTTTATACTAAGGAATCACTCGATCTATCCTGTTTATACTTGACATATGCTTCCTTCTTTTCCTTAACCAAACTCAATCTCTCTAGTCATCCAGCATTTCCTACACCTACCTGCTTTTCCTTTCACCCTAACAGGAATATACTGTGTCTGGACTCTCGTTATCTCATTTTATTTCAGTTCCACCTAAATAACATCCCTGGATGTATTCCCAGGAGTATCCTCCTCATTACAGCCATAATGCTATTCCTTATCAAAAATACTACTCTTCCCTCCTCTCTTGCCCGTTCTTTCTATCCTTCCTATGGCATTTGTATACCAGAATATTAAGTTGCCAGTCTTGTTCATCCCCGAGCCACGTTTCTGTAATTGCTATGGTATCCTAGTCTCACGTTCCTAACCATGCCCCGAGTTAGTCAGCCTCCCCTGTTAGGCCTCTTGCATTGAAATAAATGCAGAGCTGAAAATGTGTTGCTGGAAAAGCGCAGCAGGTCAGGCAGCATCCAAGGCGCAGGAGAATCGACATTTCGTGCATGAGCCCTTCAATCTCCAGCATCTGCAGTCCTCACTTTCTCCTCGAAGATTTTAACCTACTGCGAATCCTCTTGCAAGGATGCCTTCCTTAAAGCAGCTCTCTTCCTCCCTCTCTCCTGCTCCTTGGATGCTGCCTGACCTGCTGCGCTTTTCCAGCAACACATTTTCAGCTCTGATCTCCAGCACATGCAGTCCTCACTTTCTCCTTTACCAAGTCAGTCCCACCTTGTTTTCTGCTTTGTTCCTTCCTGACCGGATTGTTTGACTCACTCCTTTTCCCAACTGTACCAGTCCCAGGCTGATTTATTTCCTCATATTTCCCTGGATCTCACCCCATCCCACCCCTTACTTGTTTAAATCCTCCCAAGCAGCTTCAGCAAGTCTCCCCGCCAGAATATTAGTCCCCTTCCAGTTCAAGTGCAACCCATCCTTCTTGTACAGGTCCCCTCTACCCCAGAAGAGATTTCAATGATCCAAAAATGTGAACCCATCTCCCATGCACCAGCTCCTCAGCCATGCATTCATCTGCTCTATCCTCCTATTCCTACTCTCACTAGCTCGTAGCAACGTGAGTAATCCAGATATTACTACCCTCGAGGATCTCCTTTTTAAAGTCTTGCCTAACTTTCTACATTCTTCCTTCAGAACCTCATCCCTTTTCCCTTCCTATTGCCACAGACTTAATTAGGTTTGTTCAGAACAGAGGAGACAATATGGTAAAATATAGGTTAAAGGCAGGTAGATGTATTTCAGTGCAAGAAAGTATGGAAGGATATATTTAAGACGAAATATGTGAAGTTGCTGTAATTGGCAGAATTCATAAAAGTGGAGAAACTGATCTACAGTGCAGCTGCACACATTGCAATGGCTAAAGTAAAAGTAGCAAAGGTTATGAGGTAGTAGTAGTTAAACCATATTTGGAATACTGCGTGCAGTTTCAAACACACATTAAAGGAATACTAGAGCCATGCACTGAAAATCTTCGAATTAGAGACCATCATTTTAAACAGATGTTAATGAAGATCAAGTAGAATTTTTCAACAGAACTAAAATTTGGCATGGCAGGTTTTATTGCTGGCTGCTGAATCTAAGTAGCCAGAAGAAATAGGCAAGCTTGAAAAATTCTCACTTAAATGTTTTATCAAAACAATCCTGAAAAACTGCATAGTTTAATGGAAATTGTATGATTAATCTATATATCTTACGTTCTTTTAATAATGTAAGACTGCCCCAGCTAGCAAAAGCAAAAATTCAACAGAAACTGGTCAATTTAGGCCAACATATACCAGTTTAGGTTGTTGTAGTACAATGGTAGAGGCCAGAGGACCCAAATTTAAGTTCCTTTCTTTTACAAACATCACTTGTGGGACGAGTCTCCCAGGTTGTCCATCATTTATTGCTGATCCCCAGTTGCCTTTTAAAAAGGTGACCTGCACTCTTGAACCACTGCAATCCATATGCCATAGATAAACCCACTTGGCCTTCAGGAGGGTATTTCACTACTTCCACTCAGTGACAGTGAAAGAATGGCAATACATCTCCAAATCAGAATTGAGAGAAGTTTGGAACTTCCAAGTGGTAGTGCTTCCCAAGTATTATTGTCCTCATCCTTCTAGATGGAAGCAATTGTGGGGTTACCCCTGTGTGCTGTCAAATGATCTTTGGTAAATTTCTGTACCACATGTTATAGATAGCACATAACGCTGCTACTGAGTACTAGTGATAGAGAAAGTGGACGCAGTACCAATCAAGCAAATTGTTTTGCCCCAGATAATGTTAAGCTTTGAGTGCTGTTAGAACTGAACCCAATCGTGCCGGGAGGGGGTTGCTCCAACATAAATATGACCTGTGCCTTGTAGATGGACAGGTTTAAGAGAGAGTCAGCCTGGTGAATTATTCACCAGGTCATTCCTAGCCTCTGACATGCTATTAGAACATAAAACAGCACAACACAGGAACAAGCATTTTGGTCCACCATGACGCCATTCCAAACTAAATCTTATTTGCCTGAAGGTGATCCATACACCTGTTCACGTGTCTGTCTATATGCCTCTTAGAAGCAGATGCCATAGCACCATCTATCTCTTTCACTGGCAGCACGTTCCAGGCATCAAATCACAAAAAAACTTGCCTCACAGCTACTTTGGACTTCATCTCAGCTTAAACCAATGACCCTTGTATTTGACATTTACACAAGAAAGATTATTCCAACTATCCACACCTCAATTTTATATACTTCTATTGGGTCACCTCTTCAGCCTTGCAGAAACAATCCAAGTTTGCCCAACCTCTCCTTACAGCTAATAAAATCCAAACCATGCAATATCCTGTCAAATCTCTTTTGCATAGCCTCCACATCCTTTCTCCAGCACAATGACCAGAACAGCATACAGTATTAAAAATCACACAACACCAGGTTATAGTCCAACAGGTTTAATTGGAAGCACATTAGCTTTCGGAGCGACGCTCCTTCAGTCCAACACCGGCATCTCCAAATCAAGCATACAGTATAGTTAGTTCATCTATAATGCAATGGTTACGTTCTTGTGCAACCCATTATAGAAAAATTGCATTTTAAAAATAGTGTTTAAAGTGTTGGTCATATAATCACATTACAACTAACATGTTTTAAAAGTTCACACTTTAGAAACAGCACCCCAATTGATCAATTGTGTTACAGTAAATTCACATTAACAAAACACATGCAATGGCAGAACAACCTGTGTTCTAAACATGGCCTAAAAGTTTTACACAGTTGCAACACTACTTGCCAACTTTTATACTCAACGCGCTGACTGATAGTGCACGACATACTTGCATTTTCTTTACCATCTTTTCCACTTGTGTTACCAAAAGTGGTTAAGAAATTTGAACATAATTACATTAATCAGCCCATTGACCAAATGACGGAGCAAACCCAAAGATGATATGTTTGTCAACCCCATTCTCCTTTACTCATACTAATCAAGAATCTGTCTCAAATACACACAACTGAACCCCATTCTCCTTTAGGCAAAAGTGCAGACTGCAGATGCTAGAGATTAGAGTCAAGATTAGAGTGGTGCTATAAAAGCACAGCAGAAAGCCCTGATGAAAGGCTCCTACCCAAAACTTAGATTTTCCTACTCCTTGGACTCTGCCTGACCTGTTGTTCTTTTCCAGCACCACTCTAATCTCGACCCCATTTCCCCTTTACTCAATACTAATCAAGAATACACACAACCACTTAGCTTCCATGGCCTTCTGCAGCAAGGAGTTCCATAGATTCCCCACTCCTCTGGCCTTTTGTCATCTCAGTTGTAAAAGGGTCTTCTCCTCGGGTCCTAGTATCTCCTACTTGAAGAAACATCCCACCTCCACTCTATCCAGGCCTCAGTTTTTTTATGCAAGTTTCAGTGACATTATCCTCATCTTTCTAAACTCCACTGGAATACAGACACAGGGTTCTCATCACTCCAACTGTGATCCATGTTTAGTCTTCAAACCTCCTCTGGACACCCTCCAATGCCAGCGCATCCTTCCTTAAATATGGGGCCCAAAATAGCTTACAATATGCCTGACCAGTACATCCAGACTCCTGAAATAAATGCCAACACTATATTTGCCTTCTCAACTTCAACTGAAGCTGCATGGTTACTTTAAGAAAATCCTGACCAACGACAAGTCCCTTTCTGCTTCAGATTTCTAAAACCTTTCCCATTTAGAAAATAGTCTACACCTCCGTTTTTCCAAGCAAAGTGCATAACCTCACTTTCCCACATTGCATTTGCTACTTTTTTGCCCAGTCTGTCAAAGTGCTTCCACAATCTCCCCATTTCCTCAGAAGTACTTTTCCCTCCACCTATCTCGCCACTTTCAGGGAGCAAATGGATTTGCACTCCAAGGTACATCTATTTATCGTTGCTGTCAGGGCTCCTGCCATTACAGTATCCTTTCCTCATCCATTTGGTATCACCTCACACTTTCTGGATTCAACTCCATCTGCCATTTCTCGATCTAACTTTCCAACTATAACCTTTGACAACCTTCCTCAATATCCACAACTCCAATTTTTTATATTAGAAACAAGAAGTCCCAGAACTCAGACCTCCAGTCAGGAAACACCCTTTCATAACTACCCTCTGTCTTCTATGACCAAGCCAATTTGACAATCTTTTGGACCAGCTTACAAGGAAACCAACAGTGGCCACTATTTATATGGACAGCTCAGTTGGGTTTCTGTCCTGTAAAATGTTCCCCTTTACTTGATTTGCACCCAGTCTCCTCTTTGAAGACATCCGTATTACACAATCCTCCCACAATGTGGTCCAATTGATTAATGAACAAGACCTGCTGTTCATAGTTCCTGCTTAAAATGACACTAGCTACATCAAATGACCCTGCCTTGAATTTTATTGCAAGACATGAAAAAAGTAACAGCAGGTTCATCAACTGTAGCATATAAATCATACCTACATCTATTAAGTTATAAGATTCAATGGAGGATGATCAAAAACAGAAACCTGCTACTTTCTGTTAGCCTGTAAGCATTAAGAAACGCCCAATCATGATGAAGTTACTCAGCACCTGTAAGTGGGACAGAATTTAAGATATAAAACGAATTTCTTCCCTCTTCACATTTCAAGCACCTCAAAGCATCTAGTAACCAATCACTTGAAGTGTGGTCACTATTGTAATGCAGAGAAACAGTAAACCTATACTCAGCAATCCGGCAAATAGCATTGCAGGACTAGATAATGCCATCCGAAAGAATGGTAACCTTGACAATGCAACTTGCCCTGGTGCTTCACCAGTTTAGACACAATCTGAAGTATCTCGTACAAGGTTTCCACACAACTGATGAAAGCAAAGCTGAGTGTGAATCTGCTCTTTCATATTCGGGACTATACTTGGCAAACTTATCAGGACAGCCTTTTGTGTTGCTTCATGAAATTATAATAGATCAGTTAACTAAAACCATCACTGGATTCTTAAAAATTAAGATGAATCAACATTCAATTCACTACTGGTGATGCAAATTACGTTACCAAAATGCAATCTCAAGACTCCCTCAACTCTTAAGATTCAGTTTAGATCAGAGTGGTGCTGGAAAAGCACAGCAGGTCAGGCAGCATCCGAGGAGCAGGGAAAAAAAATAACAAAAAATAAAAAAAAAGTTCGACGTTTCAGGCAAAAGCTCTTCATTAGGAAGATTTTGTATTTCTTCCTTCTCTACATACAATTACACACCATTCACTGTTTCCCACAGCTAATCAATTTAAAATAAATAATGAATAAGTTAACAAATACATAGCCAATTTAAAACTTGAGTTCCACAGACACTCATGGCCATTTGATCTGGTATCATTTTTCAAACAAATTCATTCATGGAGTGTGGGCGTCACTGCATTAATTACCCACTCTAAATTGCCCAGAGGGACTTAAAAGTCAGCCACATTGCTGTGGGTCTGGAATCATACACTGGCCAGACCAGGTAAAGATAGCAGATTTCTTTCCCTAAAGGACATTAATGAATCAGATGCTGCTTTTTCCCTGCCAAAAGACAACAGCTTCACAGTCATCAGTAGACAACTTAGTTCCAGATTTTAACATTGAATTCAAAGTCCATTTGCCATGGCAAGGTTTCAAACCAGGATCCAAGAACATTACCTGGGTCTCTGGATTAATCATCTAACAATAATACCATTACGCTGCTGCCTCCCCTCTGACATAATTAGTATTACTGTATACTATTGTATTACTGCCTTGTAACGCTGCTAAAATCCTCACGGGAAAACAATGGTATAGTGATATTATTGCTGCTTGATTAATCCAGAGACCCAGGTAATGTTCTGGGCACTTAGCTTTGATTCCCACCATAGTAGATGGTGGAATTTAATTCAACACAAAAATACTTGTCAACCGCTGGAATAGCCTATTTGATTGCAGTGCAGTGGTTCAATAATTAGCACTCGTACCTCACAGCACCAGGGATTCAGGTTTGATTCAAGCCTCAGTTGACTGTGTAGAGTTTGCACATTTTCCCGGTCTCTGTATGGGTTTCTTCCAGGTGCTCCAGTTTCATCCAGTCCAAAGATGTGCAGGTTAGGTGGAATGACCACAGTAAATGGAGGGTTACAGGGACAGGGTAGGGGGGTAGGATGCACCTCAGAAGAGTTGGTGTGGACTCGATGGACCAATGAGGAGAAAGTGAGGGCTGCAGATGCTGGAGATCAGAGCTGAAAATGTGTTGCTGGAAAAGCATAGCAGGTCAGGCAGCATCCAAGGAACAGGAGAATCGACGTTTCGGGCATTAGCCCTTCTTCGATGGACCAATGGCCTGTTTCCATACTATACGGGTTCTACGTTTCACTAACACCCTTTTGGGAAGTAAACTGTCATCCTTAACTGGTCTGGTTTGCATGTGACTCCAGAGTCAAAGCAATGTAGTGTATCTACTGGGATAGAAAATAAATACTGGTGCAGCCACCAACACCCACATATCGTGAATGAATTCTTTACAATCTCATATTGAAGCGTTTATTCACACATGCTGCAGCATTAAAAACATTTCCAATAACAGCTACCATTTTAGGGAGTACTATTGACTTATCTCAATATAAAAAAATTCTACAGAAAAACAGCAAAGCAAATTGTGATACTTTTAAATTCAGCCCTGTTGGCTGAATGTTACATGTTTTGTTTACAAACTGAATCACAAGTAATAAGCACATACATGCTTTAAGCATTTCCTCCAAATTCACAAGCTTCATTTTAATGTTAAATAGAAAATAAAACAATAACTAGTTCGTAAGTTACATAAAATGTGTCAAATGTAACAACTGCTCACTCTTTCCAAACATAGTTTAATCCCAGGACGTGGGGTCATACCAGTGTCAGAGAAAGATCTAACATAAGATTCTGATAAAACCTATTGACTGTCCTACACATTTGAAGTTGCCATTACCATCCTGAACAGATACAGCACAAATTAAAGCTTCAGTGTTTGCAAACAGAGACTCGGCATCCATATACATTGAAGGATACTATCTGTCAAGTGTCGATACAATAGTTTCGCCCACACAAGTAAAGCAATGACGCACCAGCGCCCGGCCACTGAACACGAACTACACACCCATCAACAGATGTGAATACTTGCAACAATAAAATCTCAAGATAGTATATTTATGCAAACATTTTTAGGAAACATCGTAACTGATTTCATGAAGTTATTTAGATCCATTACATCAACCATCACGATTCTGAGGATCGAATGGGAGACACACCGGTAACAAAAATGCAAGATAATGAAACACACGCGATTTTTACTTCAATTATCAACCAAGTTAACAGCTGCAAGGTGAGCAGTATCACAAAGTTTATAACAAAATAAACAATATCTTTCTTCCTATTCCTACGGTTGGCAGAAAGAACCATGTCCGATCTTCACTAGAAAGTTACATAGGAGGATCTGCTTAACAGATATCTCCAGCAGGTAGTTCATGTTGACAACTGATTATAAACAGCTCATGCTTACCAGCATTAAAAAGTCGGCTGTTATGTTTCTACCTCTAAACTAATAAAACAGGTTTTGGTGCCGAAATCTACCATAACTTCAATTTGTAACCCGGACACTCGATACATCGGCATTCAGGCGATGTTCTGCTGGGCTTTACAATCAGGCCTCAGTAAATCACACTCCCCAAGCAGCCTCTCTTCTCAAAAACGCTGAGAGCCGCTGTCGTTTGGAACTAGCCCCACATACCGGGCTAGGCCCCAAGCGCAAGAGGAAGGAAAGGAGACTGAATCAGGCTCCAACAGCTTCCCGTAACGCCTCTCCGGGCCACTGGCAAGACCTACCGCACCCACCCCCCCAACCCCCCGCCTTTGTTAACTCAGGCGAGTGCCCCGGCTTCACTCGATCGCCGCCAGTCGAGGCGGCCTCCAAGCCGGCTCAGATCATCTCTCATCAGACCCACCCCTCACCCTCTCACAGCTACTCTCCGATGGCCAAAAGCGCCCGCAGCCCGCGCATAGATCCGCAGCTCTTCCTTAGGCCTGAGGCAGGGCCCGACAAAACCCCATCCCCCCCCCGCCACCCCTCCAAGGCCGGGCCTCATTCGGCCTGGCGCGGCAGGACACACAGCAACATTCCACAGAGTCAACCTCGCCAACGGGAAAGCCGAGAAGGCCCAAGAGCTGCTAAAATGCCCGAGAAGGCCCCAATCCGCGGCCTCGTCTGCTCGCCCTGCCCGCTACTTGGAGCTCACAAGATAGATCTCGAATTTTAATAATGTTGTCCTTGGATTTTACCTCAACGAAGAAGCCGTTGTCGATACTGATGTCGATGCGAGTCGCTGGCTCCGGGAATGTGAAGAGGGTGGCGGGCAGAACAACAAACACCGAGCGGACATGAAGGGACGTGAAGTGGCGGCGCGCTCCCTCCCCCGCCCGCCCGCCCGTCCGTCCGTCCCCCGCCTCAGCCTGTCGACCGTGCGAGCCGTTGGCTTCCTAGATAGCAGCCTCGGCGAAGCAGCCTGGCTCTGTGAGCCTGGGTAAAGGTGGCGAACAGCGGCGGAAACTCCAGTTCAGCCTCGAAGGCGATTCCTCTCTCGCAGACAAAATGCCGACCGGAAGTGAACGAAACCAGCGCGAGCGGAGGGAGGAAGAAGGCGCCAAACGCGATCACTTCCGGCTGCAGCGGCTCCGCGCGCTCCCTATACAATGCGCGCTCCCTCAAACTACGCGTGCACGCCTCCGTACCGGCTCGCCGCGCAGGCGCAGCTATTTTGTGGCCGGCAGTTTGCACGTGCTTTTGGCGCGTTTCGTGGCGGCCGAAAGATAAGGTCCTCCGTCTGTCACGGGTCATCAGGCTGACCCCAGTGTCCGGCGTCCCCCGGCCTCTCCTGAGTATAACTGAGTGTCAAGGCGATCTTCAACCTGCTGGGTCCCCTCAATAAGTCAGGGACGAGAGTCTGTATCACACCCAGAATTGGAATGTGCCACTGAGGTTTGAATCAAAAGCCATGGTCAAAGTTGAGGATGACGCAAAACTCAAAAGTATTATGAATTATGCGATATTGGACGAAGTAACAAGCGTTGTGGTGGGCTTGGATTTACCAAACTATTTGATAAGGTCCCACATCAAAGTTTTGTTTAGAACACCGTTGGCAAGAGGAAATACAAAAATGAACCTAAGAAGGGAATACCAGCGATCTCAAAACCAAGGACCAGTTCCAACTGCCAAATGTGTGGTCGGAGATGTGGCTCTAGAATCTGCTTGATCAGCCACACAAGGACCCAGGGCCCATGATCAGCCGCACAAGGACCCAGGGCCCATGATCAGCCGCACAAGGACCCAGGGCCCATGATCAGCCGCACAAGGACCCAGGGCCCATGATCAGCCGCACAAGGACCCAGAGCCCATGATCAGCCGCACAAGGACCCAGAGCCCATTATCAGCCGCACAAGGACCCAGGGCCCATGATTAGCCGCACAAAGACATGGCCCATGATCAGCAGCACAAGGACCCAGGGCCCATGATCAGCCGCACAAGGACATGGCCCATGATCAGCCGCACAAGGACATGGCCCATGATCAGCCACACAAGGACCCAGGGCCCATGATCAGCCGCACAAGGACATGGCCCATGATCAGCCACACAAGGACCCAGGGCCCATGATCAGCCGCACAAGGACATGGCCCATGATCAGCCACACAAGGACCCAGGGCCCATGATCAGCCGCACAAGGACATGGCCCATGATCAGCCACACAAGGACCCAGGGCCCATGATCAGCCGCACAAGGACCCAGGGCCCATGATCAGCCGCACAAGGACCCAGGGCCCATGATCAGCCGCACAAGGACCCAGGGCCCATGATCAGCCGCACAAGGACCCGCCCATGATGAGCCGCACAAGGACACAGGGCCCATGATTAGCCGCACAAGGACATGGCCCATGATCAGCAGCACAAGGACCCAGGGCCCATGATCAGCCGCACAAGGACATGGCCCATGATCAACCACACAAGGACCCAGGGCCCATGATCAGCTGCACAAGGATCCAGGGCCCATGATCAGCCGCACAAGGACCCAGGGCCCATGATCAGCCGCACAAGGACCCAGGGCCCATGATCAGCCACACAAGGACATGGCCCATGATCAGCCGCACAAGGACCCAGGGCCCATGATCAGCCGCACAAGGACCTAGGGCCCATGATCAGCCGCACAAGGACCCAGGGCCCATGATCAGCCGCACAAGGACCCAGGGCCCATGATCAGCCACACGGAGCTTCTTAGTTTGAGAATGATAAACGTTCCAAGAGACTGCTGACAACGTTGAATGTTAAAACAGAAAAGAAGAGTTTCTGGCGCAATTAACGTGGATAGAGGATCTAATATCTAATAGGAAACAGCGGGTAGAATAACTTGAGTTTTTTCTGGTCGGCAAGACAAAAGGGGAAGAAGCATAGCAGGTCAGGCAGCATCCGAGGTGCAGGTCCCTGACGAAGGGGTTTTGCCCGAAACGTCGACTCTCTCAAGGGAGGCTTTTGGCAGATACCAAGTGCTCATAACAGCAGAGGTTCTAGGGGAATACCGAATGTGCAATGGACAATTTAAAAAGGACAGTAGGAGAACAAAATGAGACCATGAAAGGATAATGGTAGGTAAAATACAGGAAAATCCTAAGTTATTTTACCAGTATATTGAGGGTAAAAGGTTAAGTAAGCAAAGAGTGGGACCCAATAAGGATCATTGTGGTAATTTGGAGATGGGGTTCTAAATGAACACTTTGTGTCAATGTTCAGAAGCGAGAGGGGCAATGTGAGTATAAAAATCAGGGAGAAGGGCTGATGTAATTAAAGAAATTTGTATAGACAGAGGAGGTTCTGAATGGTCAGACAGTCTTAAAAGTAAAACAGTCTCCAGGGCCAGATGAAATTTATCCCAGCCGTTGAGTGAGACAAGGGGGAAAATGGCAGGGATTGCTGGCAATAACTTTCAATTCCTATGTGGCCACAGGAGAGATGCAAAACAACTGGAGGATAAAGTTAAAAATCACACAACATTAGGCTATAGTCCAACAGGTTTAATTGGAAGCACGTGCTTTCGGAGTCCTGATGACGGGCTTTTGCCCGAAACATCGATTTTCCTGCTTCTCAGATGCTGCCTGACCGGCTGTGCTTTTCTAGCACCACTCTAACATCGATTCTGATTTCCAGCATCTACAGCCCTCACTTTTGCCTAGCATTTGGAGCGCTGCTCCTTCATCAGGACAACCACCTGATGAAGGAGCAGCGCTCAGAGAGCCAGTCCTTCCGATTAAACCTGTTGGACTATAACCTGGTGTTGTGTGATTTTTAACTTTGTCCACCCCAGTCCAACACCGGGTCCAAACTAGAAAATAGTCAGTGTGTTACTGTTATTCAAAATAAAGCTAGAAATAAAAACCAGGAAACTACAAGCCAGTCAGTCTAACCTTAGTGGTAGGGAAACTATTGGAAGCAATTCTGACAGACAGAATTAATCTGCAGTCGGAGAGGAGAGGATTAATAAGAACAGTCTGTATGGTCTGACCAACTTGGTTGAATTTTTCGAAGAAGTGACTAGGTATGGAGATAAGGGCAGCGCTTTTGATATAGTCCTGGACTTATCAAAAACTTTGCTTAAGTTCCAAATGGGACGATGTGGAGGTGCCAATGTTGACTGGGGTGACAATGGATATTCATGACCTGCTAATGAATTCAGAACAGGAACCAAGTCATCAAGATTGGGAAAGTTGACCTGCCTGAAAGGGTCTGTGAGCTTAATAACTGCACACAGTACTCTAGCTGTAGCCTAATCAACTTTTTGTACTGTTCCAGCATAACCTTCCTGATCTTAAACTCTATACCTCAGCAAACAAAGATATTTATACCATATGCTTTCTTAACCATTTTATTCCACCTGTCACACTACTTGCTGGACATGCACAACAAGATCTCTGATCCTTAGTGCTTCCCAGGATCCTACCTGGGAATGTGAGGACTGCAAGTCCTGGAGATCAGAGTCAAAGAGTGTGGTGCTGGAAAAACACAGCTGGTCAGGCAGCATACAAGGAGCAGGAGAGTCAACATTTCAGGCATTTTCCTGATGAAGGGGTCATGCCTGAAACGTTGATTTTCCTGCTCCTCAGATGCTGCCTGACAGGCTGTGTTTTTCCAGCACCAAACTCTTCGATCACATATTTCCTTGTCTTGTTTGTCCTGCCCAAATGCATCATCTCATTTCAGTCCATCCATATCCTCCTATCATCTCTCCTCCTCACTATTTGTCACCCCATCCAATTTTCATATCATCTGCAAACTTACTGATCAGCTCTCCTGCATTCAATTCTAAATCATTAATATATGCCACAACCAGCCACACCGATCCTGCAGTACTAGACAAAAGTTGCAGAACACCCCTTGACAAAATCTCTGCTTTCTGCCACTCAGACAATTCTGGATCCAAATTTGATCCTTCCTCAGATAACAACACCAAATCCTGCCCTGAAATCTGCTGCTTTGCACACCTAGAGAGAGGTGATACAAGTGGGTTTGGCAGCCTTGAAAGTGGATAACCTGTAAGCCCTGATGAAATGTATCCCAGGCTATTGAAATGGGCAAGGCTGAAGATATCAGGGCAGATTTGTTCTCCTTATTCGAGGAAGGGCGTTCATTGTTTAGAGGCTGAGCAGCAAAGGTGAACCCCACTATTTCCTCGGATGGCAGAAATCAGAAGAATGAGGGAGGATCTCATAGAAACCTATACATTTCTAATACGTAGATGCATGATGGATGTTCTCGATGACAAGGTAGTCTAGAACTAAGGGTAACAAACTAAGGATATGGGATAAACCATGTGGAACTGAGATGAGGAGAAATTTCTTCACACAGAGTCGTGAGCCTATATAAATCACTACCACAGAAAGCAGCTCCGCCCAAAATATTATTTGATTTCAAGACATTAGATATAGCATTTGGGGCTACAGGGATCAAAGAATATGGGGGAAAAGCGAGAACAGTCTATTGAATTGAGTGATTAGCCATGATCATGATGAATGATGGAACAAGCTTGGATAGCCAAATGGCTTACTCCTGCTCCTATTTTCTATGTTTCTATTATAGTTACAGAATAAAAGAACACTCATTTAAAAATGAGATGCACAGGAATATCTTCTCTCAGAGAGTTGTGAAGCTGTGCAGTTCTGTACCCCAGAAAAATTCAAGGTTACATCACTGGAAGTTTTCAAAGAGGAGGTAGATACTCCTTTGAAATAACAAAGAGTTGAGGACTATGAGGAACTGGTGCAAAAGAGGGATTGAGGCCTGAGGCAGATCAGCCATTGTCTATGGAATGATGTAGCTGGCTTGAGAGGCTTAAGTTTTGAATTTCTTCTGTTCTCATCCCAATCATTAGGACAGTGTTGGTTTTAGGCTCTAATCATAATCTTCAAAGTTCGATGCCATCCTATCAATGCACTTTAGATTTGGATGACAAGCTGAAGATGTAAACCGTTTTATTTCCAAAGTAGTCATTACTGATTTGAAGCTTTGTGACATCAAATTTGAATCATGATTTGATTGTGTTTCTTTTTTTGTTATCCGCACCTTGTAAAAAAATTTGAACAAACTTTTCTACTACCAACTTTGCAGCAATTGTTTTTCAAAGCACTGTTTTAAGAAGTCTTTTGGAGACACCTAAAATTGTTAAAAGATAGTGATTAGCATTCCTGGATTTATGTAGGAGTCCTATATAATATATTAACACCCTGCTAAATGGTTCTTCAATGCTGGTAGAAGAATTGATGATGCAGTGTTAAATGAGAATCGGTGTTTCCCCACTTCCTGGCATGTAGGGCATGCCTGGGAAAAGTTGACCAAACCTTTGCATAATCCTAGCCAATAAAATTGTTTTAATATTTAGCCTGTTTTCCTGGCACCTAATTAACTTGCCATTGGACTTTCATAAGCTACTTGTAAAATTTCATTAGTGTCAGATGGAATTACTATACAAAAACCGAAAGAATTGTGGATACTGTAAATCAGAAACAAAAATAGAAGTTGCTGGAAAGCTCAGCAGGTCTGGCAGCATCCATGAAGTGAAATCAGAGTTAATGTTTTGTTTCTGCTGATCCTTCCTCATAACTGTTCTGAGGAAATGTCACTGGACATGAAACATTAACTCTGATTTCACTTCACAGATATTGTCAGACCTGATGAGCCCTCCAGCACCTTCTGTTTTTGTTTCAGATGGAATTACTACCTGATGGATCACAACACATTCCTCAGCAGCTGGATTTGATGTGGTCTCCACTCCTTCATTAAATACTTTGTCTTTCGAGTATGTTATAAATTAGGGATATCAAGCCAGGCTAAGTCAGCCTCCCTAACGTTGGATATCAAAACAGTTTATAAGCTAAAACATTTAATGACCCTCAAAATTGTTTCTAACAAAACTACAGAGGAACCAAGCATCAGGACCTTGCAATCTTGCTGGATAATCCAATAATCGGATAATCGAATACAGGATAATGAAGGTTCGTCTGTTTATGAATTACAGATATCAGACACCAACTTTGTAGCTTTAACAGAAATTTAAGAAAATATTATTGGGGATCCAAGATGGCAGCGACCCAGCAAGTCTGAGTCTATAGTGCTCCTCCCAAGACTTGGGCAAAGTGGGCCACCCACCCCCACCACACTCACCAAATCATTTAAAATAGCTGTTTAATTTAATTAGTTTAGATTAGATTAGATTACTTACAGTGTGGAGTCAGTCGCCTGAGGCGGGAATTGAACCCGGGTCTCTGGCGCTGCGAGGCAGCAGTGCTAACCACTGTGCCACCGTGCCGCCCACTTTTTTTTTCTGAAACAATTACAGGTCTGACAATATCTGTGAAGTGAAATCAGAGTTAATGTTTCATGTCCAATGACATTTCCTCAGAACAGTTATGAGGAAGGATCAGCAGAAACAAAACATTAACTCTGATTTCACTTCATGGATGCTGCCAGACCTGCTGAGCTTTCCAGCAACTTCTATTTTTGTTTCTGATTTACAGTATCCACAATTCTTTCGGTTTTTGTATAGTAATTCCATCTGACACTAATGAAATTTTACAAGTAGCTTATGCTTAGTATTAAATTTAAACAATCTAATCTTTAGTAAAAATGACTAAGGGGAAGGGAGCCCGCAAGTAGGAACCCCTCCCCCACCCTCTCCAGCTGCAGCAGAGGCTTCCACAGCAGCCCCGGGGGACTTACTTACAGTGGCGAGCCTTGTGGAAATCATCTCTAAACTGGATGCGAAGATCGACGCTTTTATTGAAGAATCCCGTAGCCGATGGGACTCACTCTCGGCCGCGCTGCAAAAGCACGACCGAGACATTAAAGAAATCGAGCGTCGAGTCGGAGGGGCGGAGCTAAAGGCCGCGACCTCCGAAACTACAGCACAATCGGCCGTGGATCGTGTCCGGACCTTAGAGAATCATATTGATGACCTCGATAATCGAGGTAGTCGAAAAAATATTCGTTTGCTGGGCCTTCCCGAACGGGAAGAGGAAGGCCGGCTTACAGTGTTTCTCGAGCAGTGGCTGCCACAGCTTTTAAATCTGGAAGCTGGATCAGGCCAGGTAAGGGTAGAATGGGCCTACCGAGTCGCAATACGCAGGCCCGGCTCGAACCAGCGCCCACGCCGGGTCTTTTTCCGGCTGCAGAGCTACAAGGAGAGGCAGATACTCCTAGAAGCCTCTAGAAATCTTGGAAAAGATTCCCAAGCCATGATCTATAAAGGATCCAAGATCATGTTATTCCAGGACTTTTCCCCAGCTCTGGTCCAAAAGAGGAAGGCATTCTATGAGACAAAGAAGTGTTTAAGGGACTTAAATATTCAGTATTCCTTACGCTACCCAGCGACGCTACGCTTTAACCATGAAGGATCCGTGTATAACTTCGGATTGCCGGAAAAGGCTAAGGAAGTTTTGGACTCTCTTAGATAAATTGTAAGAGATAATGGATGTTGGTTTGCCTTCCCCCCACTCCGGTTTATATCCCCCCCTTTTTCTTTTTTCTTACATTACTGTTTAATATTATCTTCGGGGGTGGGGAGAGGGATTTATTTATTTGTTCTCTATTTAACGATTTTCTCCCCCCCTTGGATTTTTTTAAATTATTCTATATATGTATGTGTGTATTTATATATATATATATATGTATGTATGTATGCTGGGGGGTTTAGTTAATGTGTTAATGTTGGTGGGGGGAGGGGGTTACCTTATTCTATTTCACCTCTGTCTCGAGGAAAGGGGTTGTTTTCCCTTGTTATTTTGTATTATTATATTTAATTATTATTTGTTGATGTTGTAATTTTATAGTTATGTATGTTTATACATGGTATTAACATTACCAAATTTATCCAGGTGTTGGGGAAGGGGGGGTAGGGTGTTAACTCTAGCTTTGTATTATATCTGAATTCTCCTTATCCTATTGAGGAGCGCCTGGGTCAAGGGTGGGGCATTGGTTGGGAGAGGATGCGATGGACCTTTGGAAAGGAAGTGACACCCCCTGGGAACAAGGGAGAAAATCTCCATTTAAATACGCTTTATTTTTTTATTATTTAGAAATAATTTTTTATTATACTGTTGTGAGTGTTATTAGAGAGCCTTTATTTTTGTGAATTTTATATGCTCTATGCTCGGGATGTTTTGGATAAGGTTTCCCCTCCCGAGGGGGCTCGGATTTGCCCGGACGATTATGGTTGATCAGTCGGTAAGTGGTGCACCTGGAATGTCAAGGGGAGTAATTCGCCAGTCAAAAGGAAGAAAATATTATCAAATCTCAAGAAAGAAAGAGTTGATATAGCTCTCCTACAGGAGACACACCTGTTGGATAAAGAACACTTAAAATTACGACAGAGTGGATTTGATCAGGCCATTTTTTCTTCTTTTAGCTCAAAAAGTAGGGGAGTTGTTATTCTTCGGAAGAATTTCCCTTTCAAAATCCTAAATCAGATAAAAGACGAATCTGGACAATGTATTCTGATTAAAGCCCTTATAAATGGAGAGGAATATGGAATTTTAAATTTGTACTGCCCCCCGGCACACCCCTTTAAATTTATAATGGAAGCTTTCTCAAAATTGATGGCTCTTGGTGCCCGTCATACAATTATAGGGGGAGACTTTAATTGTATTATGGATCCGGAAATAGATAGGATTCCCAAGAGTACTGCAGGAGTATCTCCCAGATCTAGACAATTGGTGGATCTGAATTAGGATTAGTAGATGTATGGAGATGTCTTCATCCACAGGGCAGAGATTTTTCTTTTTACTCCAATCCACATAAATGTCATACCAGAATTGATATGTTTTTGCCCCCTCGATTTTTTTAAATTCCATATCATTCTGTAAAATAGGTAAAAAGCAATTTCCGACCACGCTGCTGTATATATGGAAATCAAGGCGAGGAACAACGGGACATTCCCTCGGCATTGGCGTATGGACCCCTTCCTAATGAAAGATAGTAAATTTGTAAAGTACTTCTCTCAAGAATTTAAATCTTTTTTAGAAATTAATTTAGGTAAACTCCACTCAGTCACCTGAGGCGGGAATTGAACCCGGGTCTCTGGCGCTGTGAAGTTCCAGCGTGCCGCCCACATTTCTTGCAAAGAAGAAAAAGGCCCCTCAAGCTATCACATCTATCAAGGAAAGTACGGGTATTTTGACTCATGATCATAAAAGAATTAATGCAATCTTTAGAAAACTTTATTCTGATTTATATAAATCGCAGGATTGTGAAGACAGGACTAGGAGGATGCAATCATTTTTTAAAAATTTGACCTTTACGGGCCTAACTCCAGAACAGGTATCGGTCTTAAATGCACCCCTAACAGTCCAAGAAATATTTGATGCAATCAGGCAACTTCAGAGCCGTAAGGCACCCGGCCCAGATGGTTTTCAAGCTGAATTCTATAAAGAATTTACAGAAATATTGGCTGGTCCACTTATGGACATTTATAATTATGCATATAGTCAGGGTGTCTCCCGCCTTCGCTGAAAGAGGCAAATATCTCTCTTATCCTTAAAAAAGGAAAGGATCCAGAAGATTGTACGTCATACAGACCAATATCCTTGCTAAATGTAGATTTTAAAATCCTTTCTACAACGCCAGCATTGAGACTAAAAGGGTACTGCCACATATCATAAAGGAGGATCAGACGGGGTTTATTAAGGGCCGTAGATCATCCAATAATATTAGAAGGGTTTTGAATATGATTCAAGCCTGACATCAGGGAAAGATACCAGGAGTAGTAGTCTCATTAGACGCGGAAAAGGCATTCAACAGGGTTGAATAGTCATATCTGTTTTACACATTGGAAAGGTTTGGCGTTGGA
>NC_057711.1:387996-419026 GCF_004010195.1 Chiloscyllium plagiosum | reverse complement strand
GTGATGCTGCCGAGGCTGGCACTACGTAAATTATATGGCTGGTTGGGTTCCTTTATCTGGAATCATAGACGGCCCCTCATTTAGCTGAAGAAGCTACAGCTTCCACAGGCAAGGGGTGGATTGGACTTCCCAGACTTTAGGAAATATCAGTTAAGTTCCCTATTAAGTTACATAGCTGATTGGGTCTTGTCTGATCCACAATCAATCTGGTTGGACATCGAGGCCTCTCAAGTAAAATACCCACTTATTAACCTTTTATTTTTGGACAAGAGGAAAATCATTATGGATCACTGTAAAAACCCTATAATACTAAACACAATTAAGGCTTGGAAAATAATGCGGCAAAATGAGGGCAATTCACATAAAATATCCCCCTATGCACTGATAGTGGGAGCATGGGGATTCCAACCGGGGCTTACAGATGCCACTTTTAAACTCTGGAGATCCAGGGGTATCTCATGTCTAGGGGACCTATTTAAAGATGGGGTCCTGATGTCTTTTGAACAGCTGTGTCAGAAATTCGGATTACCTATGGAGACCTCTATCGATACTTGCAAATTCGAGATTATATACAGAAGAAGACTACATTATTAGATAGTCTTTATAAATCAGATAGAGAATGTAGAGTACTATGACCAATTGGGGTATCCTCCATCAGTACTATTTATCATTTACTATATGATAAAGTATCGGGAGATATGGACAATCTGCTTAAAACATGGGATCAGGAATTGGGACTAGAAATCTCTATAGAAACGTGGATTGACATTTGGGAAAATGCCAGAAAAATCACCATCTGTAACAGAACTCAGGCTATCCAGCTGAAGATACTTCATAGGGCCCATATAGCACCGGATTGATTGGCAAAATTTAAGGCAGGAGCATCTCCACTGTGTCCCAAATGTAAAATAGAGATGGGCACTCTTGTACATTGCCTATGGACCTGTCATTAGATCCGTAGATACTGGACTAAAGTAGCAAGTACCCTGACAGAAATTTTAGGAACAGAAATTAAAGTGGACCCTGTATCTCTCCTTTTGGGCTTTTCGAACTTTCCCTCCCTAGATATGCACGGGAAGAGACTATTTTCTATTCTCTCTTTCTGTGCAAGGAAAAATATTTTGGTAAACTGGGTGGCTGAGGGCCCCCCTGGACTTTCAAATTGGCACAGATTAATTATGGAATGTATTTCCCTTGACTTCCTTACAAATATGGTGCACCGAAAAACCGAATTATTTTATAAAATATGGCAGCCCTTGAATTATATGAATACAGATATTTCGGCTATCCTAACAAGGGCTTTTATTTAATTGAGATTATGAACCTGGCTGATCCTGGGCCCCTTGGGAGAGGAATCCCGCATGAATACGGGTTTTGCTACATTTGTTGTTAACACATTCTGAGCATGTATCTCACTACCCAATTTCTATGTTATCTGTTGGTTTTTTTGTTTTTTTTTCTCTTTCTCTTATTTGAATAATGGAAGAGACTTAAATATACACTCAGGTTAGTTGTAGGTTAGATTAGTAGTTAGTTGAGTTTTGTTTTTTTTTCTTTCTCGGTATTTTTCTTTTGTTAAATTGTGGTTATTGTATATTTAAGATTTAATTGTATATCAATGTTTGTACTTGAGAGTTTTGTTTATTTTTGTAAACTTGTAAAAATGTTTAATTTCTAATAAAAATATCTATTAAAAAAAAAGAAAATATTATCAGTCCTGTTATTTCAGCAGAGCGGAATTAATAATCTGGTTCAAAAACAGAAAATGACAGGGAAGCTCAACAGATCTGGCAACATCTGTGGAAAGTGATATACCTCCAAAGAGGCTGGTATCCCATCACCAAGTCACGCTTTATTTATACATGAACAGTCCTTGATTATAGTACTGCCTCATACAGAATCGGGCAGAGTGTCAGTATCTCTGAAACACAACATTTTTATATCAGCCAAGGCTCCCCGATTGGGGCTGTTAATGTGGTCAAATCAGGGAACACATTCTATGAGGTCCAAAAAAGATGGAAAGAACTGCAAATGTAGAAATCAGAAACAAAATCAAAAATTGCTGGTAAAACTCAGCCAGTCTGGCAGTATCTGTGGAAAGAAAGGAAAGTTAATGATTTGGGTACAGTGATCCTTCTTCAGAACTGATAGTAGCTAGGAAATGGCTGCTATTTATGCAGAGGATAGGGAGGGGAAGGAGTAAACCAATAGATGGAGATAGACCCCCAAAGAGAGAGAAAATCAGTTGGACATACAAAGGACGGGATAAAAGTCAGCCTGGAGCATGAATAGCTGCTATTGGTAACTGTAAGTAGCAGACAATGGATCATGTGTGGTAGTAGCCCAGGTGATGTCAAGGCCTGTTGTTCGGCAGTTGGGATAAAGGCCTTGATGTCCCCTGAAGTGGCCCAATGTGAGTAAGAGGCATGGTCGACGCAAGGTCAGGATAAGTGACATATAAAGTTCAACTGGTGCGATGGTCCTGAGTAAGCATCTGGACCATAAGAATGCAACAAATTCTCAAATGATGCAGAAGCAAAATGTGCTCTGTCCCTCTGAATCATATGAAATGCTGCTGGAACATGTGGATTCATCCTCTCCGTCAAATGTTGTCAAGTCCTCCGAATCAGAGATCAAAGGAGCCATCGTGATACCTTTGCACAGAGGAAGAAGATTATGAAATTCTACCAAGAAACTCCGAGAGTAAGAAGCAAGCTCCTCTGCGTTACATGTTGCCTGTGTCAGATGCCAAATCGGAGGAACCTGATCTGGTGCTCAAACATTCCAGGAAGCTTATGCCCTGCTTCTTGTAAAAATTCTATTCCATTCTTCCTGTTCCTCCATCTCTGGTACATCCGTTCTGACAATGCCAACTTCAACAAGAGGGCCTCCAAAATGTCTACCTCCTTCCTCAACTAAGGAGGCCCCAGCACCTTGGTTCACAGGGCTCTCAGCTGCATCTGATCCATCTCCCACATTTCGGCCCTCAACCTCTCTCCCCTCCCACAAAGGCGACCGGTTCCCCCTTGTCATCACGTACCACATTCTATCAGTATCCACACACATAGAATCATTAGCTGCCATTTCCCCAACCTTCAGCAGAATGCCAACACCAGACACATATTCCCTTCCCCTCCCTTGTCAGCCTTCCACATGGGACTGTTCCTTCTGGGACAGCCTAGTTCAATCCTGCTCCACTTCCCACAGTCCTATGACTCTTTCCCCTACAATTGTATGTGCCATACCTGCCTGTTTATTTCCTCCCTCCTCACTATCTAAGGCCCCAAACACAACATCCAGGTGAAGCAGTGATTTACCTGCACTTCACTGTATTTGCTGCTCACAATGTGGTTTGCTCCACATTGGGGAAATGAAGCGCAGACTGGGTACTTGCCTTGCTGAACACCTACATTCTGTCAACAAAAATTATCCTCAACTTCCAGTTGCCTGCCACTTCAACACACCACCCCGGCCAACATGGGATTTGGGTTTGCTACAGTGCTGTAGTGAAGCTCAGTGTAAGCTGGAAGAACAACACCTCATTTTCCATTTGAGAACTCTGCAGCCTTCGAGCCTCAATATTGAGTTCAACAATTTTCGGTTTGAATTTCATCCCCTGAATCAAACTGTCTCACTCGGAGTCTTGGGCCCGGCATTAGGATTCCTGATGCCAAATCATCTTACCCGCTCTGGGTCTGGGAAGATCAGACCTAACCTGGTGCAGAGTCTTCTGCCCATAAGCAATTCTGCCATTGATATCCCTAAAGTTGTATGTGCAATGGTCCTAAAATCAAACAGCGTGGCAGCTTGGTATCCAGCTTTTTCAAAATGGTGGTGTTAGAGTAGTGTGCATCCGGGCTCTAGAGCCTGGGTCTTATCCTTTCCTTTAGCTTTTGTTTTGGTTTTCTCATATTTTTCATTTTTTAGATTTTTAGTATTTTATTTTAATTAACTTCTGGAGAGAGCTTGGTTGTGGAGGAAGTGGGACAGCAACAGAGCGTGGTGGTGACTGGGGCCCAATGTGAATCCAAATTATAATCGGTGGCAAAGCAGATACTAAGTATGGGCAGGACTTACCCCAGCACAGGGGAGAATGAAACTTCATTGGGAAACCCAGTGTGGAGCGTCTACAAGTCCATGGCTTAAGAAAGGACTGTAATGTTTAACTTTTAACTATTTATTTGTTTTTCTACTTTATACTAAGAAGAAGTGTTGACCTTTTTAATTTCTTTATTTTTCTATTTTTATACATAAGATTTTGTACCTAAAATGGCATTGGAAATAGTGACATTGTACACTTTTCACTGTACTCCTGTCCCCCTGTACTTGGGTACACGTGACAATAAAACCAAATCTAAATCTAGTGAGAGGGTAGACTGTTTCTTCAATCCAGTTTTCAAAGTTTGTACTATTTTTGCCAGACCATTGGATGACAGATGGTATGGAGCTGTGTTTATATGTCAAATCCCTTTCAACTTTAAGAAATATCCATATTTATGCTGGTAAACAATGGCCCATTATCTGCGACCAACACTTCCAGGATACTGTGTTGCAAAAGATGTGCCTAGTTTTTTTAAAAACCGTCGTCCTAATGTTTTATGAAAGAATCCTATGCACGTCCAACCAATTTGAATGAGCGTCTACAATGATCAAAAATGTTGAACCCATGAAAGAACCTGCACAGATGACATGCAAGAGTCCAGGATTTACCCAGCCATTCCCACGGACATAGGGGAGCTGTTGGCAGTAATATTTGTCCTTGTTCACACTCTGGGCATAGCCCCATCAATGTGGCTTATGTTTGCGTCCAAACCTGGCCACTAGACATAACTTCTCGCCAGAATTCAGCCCGTATTTGGTGGCAACCTTTGTTCAAGATAATTGCTGTAGCTCCCCATTATATGCTGTCTTCTACTGTGAACTGATCTCCCCAGGTCCAGAATGGTTTTAATTCTAGTTATGACAGCTCTTTGGTTTCCTCCATCAATACAAGTTGTTTCAGTTTGGAAAGAACTAGATCTTTGTGTCCAAAGTCTGATATCATTAGCTGCGACTGGAAGGTGTCCAGATAGAACATAGAACATAGAACATAGAACAATACAGCACAGAACAGGCCCTTCGGCCCACCTCTCACTGTCCACTCTCTCTAATTCTCGGATCATCTTGTATGTCTCTATTAAGTCACCTCTTAACCTTCTTCTCTCTAACGATAACAGCCTCAAATCCTTCAGCCTTTCCTCATAAGACTTCCCTCCATACCAGGCAACATCCTGATAAATCTCCTCTGCACCCTTTCCAAAGCTTCCACATCTTTCCTAAAGTGAGGGGACCAGAACTGCACACAGTACTCCAAATGTGGTCTAACCAAAGTCCTGTACAGCTGCAACATCACTTCACGACTCTTGAATTCAATCCCTCTGCTAATGAACGATAATACTCCATAGGCCTTCTTACAAACTCTATCCACCTGAGTGGCAACCTTCAAAGATAATTTACTGTCAGTAGAGGCTCTTCAGCCGGTGGTATATCTGCTAATGGGAGATGGATAATTGCGTACACATTCAATACTCAATCTCCAAGATGGAGTTATAAATTACAAGCACTTAGTATTAGAGCGCATCACTGAATGTAACTCGAAGCTATGGGCAGCACTACATTGTCCTCTTTCAGTTGACCAAGTAAGGATTTGTGGTCCGTGATTATCACGATTTTTTAACCATGAAAGTATTGATGGAACTTCCTGACTCCAGTCTGGGTGTATTTATCCTCTACATTAGCCAAAGTCCTGGGCACAAAAGCTATTGGGCATTCCTCTGTTGGGCCACCTATGAACTGATACCACCCCAAATGCCATACAGAGAGGCATCACACGCCAATACCAGATCTTTCTTCGGATCATAGTGTGCAACACCTTAGAGAATGGTAGCTTTTTTTTACTTCATTGAAAACTAGGGCTTGTCTATGAGACCATTTCCAAGGCTAACTCTTGTTTGGGAGTTGATGCAAAGGTGCCGGGTTATCTATGAACTTTCCATAATAATTTACCAGCCCAAGAAATGACCTAAACTTCTAGACAAATGTGGAAGTCATGACACCTTTCATTGCTCTCACTTTATCTTCCAACGGGTGTAACCCATTCTTGTTGACTCTGTAGCCCAAGAAGGTCACTTGGAGGCCTAGAACACACATTTTTGCCACCTTTGGTATATGCCTGCCTTGGAAAATCACCTTAGGACTACATCCAAGTTCTCTAAGTGCTTCTTAATCATTTCCCCCATTGTCAGGATGTCATCTAGGTAAATGCCAATTTGGGGTAGACCTTGCAAAAGTGTTCTCCATCGTCTGCTGAAAAATAGAACAGTTGGACAATACCCCAAATGGCAGTCTTGTACATTGGTACAAGCCTTTACAGGTATTAATTGTAGCATACTCATGGAAATCCTATCTAAACACAATTGTAAGCAAGTATGACTCATGTCCAACTTCAGGAAGGACAGCTCCCCTGCCACCTTTGCATATAAATCCTCCATCCAAGGCATTTGGTATTTACCCAGCTGCGAGAAATAGTTTACCATTTATTTAAAATCCCCACAAAGGTGAATTGACCCATCAGACTTCAAAATTAATATGAGGGGTGCTGCCCATTCCACGACTTGGGCTGATTTGATGATACGTTCACTTTCCAGCCTTCTGATTTCTGCCTCTACATTTGCACAAGGCAAATGGCATTGGGTGGACCTTGCAGAATCACTGAATTTCTTCCTGGTCAACATGCAAGGTGGCCTTGACTCCTCTGATAGTCTGTAGACTTTCCTGAGAGTCTTCCAGATATTTGATTATGACTTATTTTCAGGCAGCCATTTTCTCAAAGACAAATGTTGAACTAATCTAGGTGAATCTCTCGCACCTAATTTTGTCCTGTTCAGCTTGGGCTAGAGTTTTTTATTACAATCACTTAGAACTAAACCAGCTGCTTTTGATTAAAGTTGTACCATTAATGTGTAAAAGTTCCCCAGTATAGGGTCTCAGCCAGCTGAGGTCTTGCAGAAAGTTAAGGGCTGAAATCTAGAGTGAATTTTATGAAATACCCGTTCTGCAATCACTGATTTGCTGCACTGGTATCAACCTCCATTAGAACTGAATGACTATTTAACCAGACTTTTTTCTTGTTTTTTTCTGATTTTCATGTTGCTAACCAATTTAACTGTTCTAAACAAAATGTGGATTGGCTTGCCAAGGTATGAGCTCTCCTGGATACTGGCCTGTGACTTATCTTACACAATTCAGGTGTAAGATAGTGTTGTCTCTTTTGTTGTCTCAAGTTCGCATGCTGGCAACAACTAAAATAGCTTGCCAGCCAAGATTCTGAAGAAAAATGTAACCACTTGGCTTTGTTTTAGGGTTTTGTTGTGGGCCAACCTAGATCACTCTTATCAGGATGTGTTCTGATCCATGCTGTGCAATTGCTTACGTTGAAGCCTCCGAGAGCTTCTGTGGGTAAGGGAGAACTCCCTACCAGACTCTACTCAACCTTCCCTGGTTCTTTCCCTGAGATTGTTCAATTGCCTGGAATAAAATTCTTACAAGCAATCCATTAAAGGCTTAGTACATTTATTTAAACATTCACTATTTAATACAGTATTGCAGTTACAGATTAACAAGACACCAAGCTCTAGTCTAAGTAGAGGTTCTAAAACCTCAACAGAGTAACACTTACCAACCTAGTGCTCCCTCAGACAACTCCAAAGTGGCACTCACAATCTTCAGTATTTATATAGCTTTTACCCAATCAAACATCTGCTGATGAATATGTTGCCCTCCCCACATTCCTACTGTGATTATGATAAACTTATGTTAGTCTTTTGCTGAATGGGATCGTTTAATCACATCACTGATTTTGTGATCTACAGTAGTAATAATGAAAAACTGTCCTTGTGACTGTTCTTTTGACTCAGGTGATGACATTAATTGCTGCTATCCCCTAAAGTTTGGTCACGTACCCATCACTCATTTTCTTATCTAAACCTGATTACTGACTGTCTTTCAGGCCTTAAACCCATTCCTCATCATTTTCCACCTCACCTGCTTAGTCAGTAAACTCTTTATCCAAATCCCTGTTGTCTCTTCTCATATGTATTTTAAGTTTGAAGTTTGTCAATAGGTTCCTTTTCACCGCAGTTTCTGTCCCTCCTTAATACCTAATTTTAAGTTTTGCAGCTGCCTAAACTTGTTTTTGCACAGAGCTGGACTTGCTGCTTTTCCCAGGGAGAACGTGAGGTCTGCAGACGCTGGAGATCAGAGTCGACGTTTCGGGTCGGAGCCCTTCATCAGTCAAAACGTCGATTCTCCTGCTCCTCAGTTACTGCCTGACCTGCTGTGCTTTTCCAGCAACACACTCTTGCTGCTTTTCCCAGCAAAGCTTGAAACCTTTATTTAAGCTAGTTTACCTGATACTTTTTACATTTGTAAATTTGATGCTTTATTTCTGACATTATTTAGTTTCTTTAATTCGATGCTTTCCCATCATGTCCTTTCTCACTTACCCCAACTCAAAGACGACTGTTGCAAGTGTATTTCTTCAAAATCATGTTTTGCTGTCATCACCATTGAAGTAACTCCATGGAAGCTGGTATCCTGTCACCAAGTCACACTTTATTCACACATGAACTGTCCTTGACTATAGATTAGATTAGATTAGATTCCCTACAATATGGAAACAGGCCCTTCGGCCCAACAAGTCCACACCAACCTTCCAAAGAGTAACCCATCCATACCCATTCCCCTACCTTATATTTACCCCTGACTAACACACCTACAACTATGAGCAATTTATCATGGCCAATTCACCTGATCTGCACATCTTTGACTCGCAGAAAGCAGAGAGTGGGGATAAATATGTCTTTTCAGGATGGCAACTGGTAACTAGAGAACTTCTGTGGTGGTCAGCGTTGCGACCACAACTATTCACATTATACGTTAACGATCTGGACAAAGGTCCTGAAGGCATTGTTGCTAAGTTTGCAGATGACACAAAGATAGATGGAGGGACAGTTAATGTTGAGGAAGGACTACAGAAGGACTTGAACAGGCTATGAAAGTAAGTAAAGAAGTGACAGATGGAATATAGTTTTGGAAAGTGTGAGATTATGCACATTGGGAAGAAGAATAGTTGTGTAGACTTTTCTAAATGGGAAATTTGAAACATAAAGGTACTTAGGGGTCCTAGTTCAGAATTCCCTCAAGGTTAACATGCATGTTCATTTGGCAGTTAGGCAAATGCAAGTAAGCATTCATTTCAAGAGGGCTAGAATACAAGAGCAGGGATGTCCTCTGAGACTGTATAAGGCTCAGATCAGACTGCATTTGGAATATTGTGAGCAGTTTTGGGCCCCATATCTATGGAAGTTTGTGCTAGCATTGAAAGGAGTCCAGAGGAGGTTTACAAGAATGATCCCAGACTTGAAGGGCTTGTCATATGAGGAGTGTTTGAGGACTCTTGGTCTGTACTCAGTGGAGTTTAGAAGGACGAAGGAGCATCTCAGTGAATTCCCAGAGGCCTAGATAGAGTGCATGTGGAGAAGATGTTTCCCCTAGTCAGAGAGACTAGGACCTGAGAACACAGCCTCAATGTGAACGACTGACACTTTAGAACCGAGTTTAGGAACAACTTCTTCAGCCAGAGGGTGGTGAATCTGTGGAACTCGCTGCTGCAAAAGGCTGTGGAGGTCAAGTGATTGAATGTATTTAAGACAGATATAGTTAGGTTCTTGATTAGTATGGAGATCAAGGGTGATGGGAGAAGGTGGGTGATGGGAGAAGGTGGGTGATGGGAGAAGGTAGGAGAATGGGGTTGACAAACATTTCAGCCATGGTCAAATGATGGAGCAGATTCAATGAGCCAAATGGTTTAATTCTGCTACTATATCTTATGGTATCATTTCACTAGACAGCCAGCCTTTGACAGGGTTTTCCATAGCACTTCTCAGTTGACAGAATCAGAAGCTTTGGTTAGATCAATGAAGGCCATGTAGAGTGGTTGGTGTTGTTCCTGACATTTCTGTTGAAGTTGCTGAGCAGTGTAAGTCATGTCCATAGTTCTAAGGTTTGGTCAGAAGCCACACCGGTTTCAGGAAGGATTTCCTCAGGGACTGAGAGAAGGCACCTAACAAGGAGTCAGGCAATGTTCTTCTCAGCAATAAAGACTAGGTAGATTCTTCAATCCACTTTGTCTCCTTTCTTGAACTAGGTAGCAATGGCAGCATCCCTCAGATTGGCAGACATTTATTTTTTGTCCCAGATTTTCAGGAAGATGATGGGTAAGCTTTACTCCTCCAAGTTTGAAAATGTCCACTGGAATCCCATATATTCTTGTGGCTTTTCCATTCTTCATGTTTCTAATGGTGGCTTCAACTTCTGCCAGACTAGGTGGAAATCTAAAATTATTTTTGATAGGGGAGTAAGGAATTTCCTCTGGTGTTGAGGTAATATATTAGCATGGGTAGAGGATTGGCTAACTAATAGAAGATAAAGGGGTTATGGTGTCCTGCTCCTTGGATGCTGCCTGACCTGCTGTGTTTTTCCAGCACCCACACTTTTCGACTAACTAATAGAAGTCAGAGAGTTGGGATAAAGTGGGCATTTTCAGGATTGCAACTGGTAATTTATGCTGTGCCACAGGGATCAGTTCTGGGGCCACAACTATTTACAATTATATTAATGGCTTGGATGGGGAAAGTGAATGTATCATAGTCAAGTTTGCAGGTGACACAAAATAGGTGGGAAGGCATGAGAACTACAAAACTCATACATGAATTGCAAAAGGATAGCATCCACATTTAATGAGTAATAGGGACTGCCAGAAAAAGCAGTAGATGCAGGTATAGTTACAACATTTAAAAGATATTTGGATAAGAACATAAATAGGGAAGGTTTAGAGGAATATAGGCCACAAGCAGGCAAGTGGGACTAGTTTACTTTGGGAAACTTGTTAGGCATGCACGAGTTGGAACAAGGGTCTGTTTCTGTGCTGTGGTGATTGGTTGTTTGAAGTATTCTCTGCATTGGAAACTGATGTTTCTCTGTCTCTCAAAAGGGTTCAATCCTTACTCTGAACCGATTTGAGTCCACAGGCATGGTGTCAGTATATTGCTTTGGTGGCATTGAAGAAACCCTGAATGTCATTCTTGTCAGCAAGGTGTTGCAGCTCTTTAGCTTTCTCAGTCCGCCATTATTTCTTGACTTCCCTCATTCTCCTTTATAACTCCGCCTTTGCTGTTTGACGAATTCTTCTCTTCACCTTGATGATGGTGTTCTTTTGCCAGGCATGGAAAGCTTTCTTCTTCTTGTCAATGAGGGTTTGGATGAATGGTCATTCTTGTTGAACCAGTCTTGATGTTACTGGACTTGTAGCCAAAGATTCTTTTTCACAGCATGAGATGATGGCTGTCTTCAAATGATTCCAGATTTCTTCCACTCCATTAAAATTAACTCTCTTGAGATTGTTGAAAGTTCATTGGTCAGCTTGGCTCTTGAAACTGCTGAACGTTAAGTGTTTCTCAGAACCGTCTTTTCGTTTTCAGCTGCTTCTACTGGTGTTTGTTGGATACTGAGGAGCGGATGAGGTGGTGGTCTGTCCAGCAGTCATGTACATTGGTTATCACTTTGGTAATAACATCCTTTTAGTTTTGGGATTGAATAATGGTGTAGATGTTCATGTGTCAGTGCTTTAATCATGGATGCCTCCAAGAAGTCTTGAACTGGTCGTTTTGGTCAATCAGTGTGTTTGTGATGATTGGTTGTTGTTCTGCACATTTAGTGAGCAGCAAGATCATATTGGAGTTCAATTCCCAGCTCCTTCCTTGCCACTCCATTCCAGAGGTGGGTGTCCTTTACAGGGATATTGCCAGGGATGATCATTTTACCTTCCTTCAAATTGTTGGTGAGTTTGGTGTCCAGGATGGAATAGAAACCTTTTTTGGATTCATCCATGGCATCAGTGGTTAGAGGGGAGGCATTCACGACCATTGTTTGGGTTCTTGGACGGACACTATAAGGCGATAATTGATTGTGAATTAATGTGAAGTTATGCACTTCAGTGTGAAAAACAAAAAGGAAGATGACTATTTAAATGGTATTATACTGGGCAATGTGAATGTACAAAGTTTTCTAGGTGTCCTTGTACACCATTCAAAAAGGGGGGACAGACAGGCACAGCACTCAGTTTGGAAGACAAATGGTACATTGGCCTTCATTGCAAGAGGATTTTAGTTCAGAAGTAGGGATCTCTAATGGCAGATTACACCTGGAATATTGTGTGTGGTTTTGGACTCCATACCTTAGAGAGGATACATTTGCCATAGAGGTCGTCAAGGGAAGGTTCACTGGATTATGACTAGGGATGACAGGACTGTTGCATGAGATTAGTGAGTATAGGCCTAGTTGAACCAGAGTTCAGAAGATCTGATTGATATGGATAGAATTCTAACAGAGCTGATTAAGCCATTTTTGGAATATTGCATTCAATTCTGGTCTGCTATAGGAAAGATGTTGTGAAACTTGAGAGGGTTCAGAAAAGATTTGCCAGGGTTGGAGGGTTTGAGATCTTGAGAGAGGCTGAATAGGCTGGGGCTATTTTCCCTGGAGTGTTGCAGGTTGAGGGGTGACCTTATACAAGTTTATAAAATCATGAGGGGCATGGATAGGGTGAATGGCCAAGGTCGTTTTCCTAGGATAGGGTAGTCCAAAATGAGAGGGCATAAGTTTAAGGAGAGGGGGCAGGATTTAAAAGGGACCTACAGGGCAACCTTTTCACACAGAGGGTGGTGCGTGTATGGAACGAGCTGCCAGAGGAGCTGCTGGAGGCTGGTACAATTACAACATTTAAAAGACATCTGGATGGATACATGAATAGGAAGGATTTAGATGGATAAGGGCCAAGAGCTGGCAAATGGGACTAGATTAATTTGGGATATCTGGTCAAGTGAGGGATCTGTTTCAGTGCTGCACATGTCTATGGACTCTAAGGCAGACTAGATGCAGGGAAGGTATTTCCCCTGTTGAGTCTAGAACTGGAATCACAACCATTTGGGGCCATTTAGGACTGAGATGAGGAAAAGGATGAAGAAAGTGAGGACTGCAGATGCTAGAGATTATAGTTGAGAGTGTGGTGCAGAAAAGCACTGCAGGTCAGGCAGCATCCGAGGAGCAGGAGAATCGATGTTTCCGGCTTGATTCCTGATGAAAGGGTTTTGCCCAAAACATCGATTCTCCTGCTCCTTGGATGCTGCCTGACCGGCTGTGCTTCACTCAGGATGGTCAACCTGTGGAATTTCCTCCCATAGAAGGTATGGAGGTTGGGTCACTGAATATAGTCATGAAAGACATTGTTACATTTTTAAATATTAAAGGCATCAAGGAGTTCATTGTAGCATTGAGATAGTGGATCCTCCTGGTTATGTTGAAAGGATGAGCAGATTGAAGGCTCCATAGGTTTACTCCTGCTCCTACTTTATATATGGTCAAACCTTTTTTAGGCCAGCTTGGAGGAAGTGGCTGAATGGCCTCCTGTGTTGTAAACATGAATGAGTCTATGAGAACCCTGGATCTGGGAGTCCTGGCATATGAATATGAAATATGTAGTGTGCTGGTATAGCAAGTGATCAGGAAAGCAATTTGTGTCGTACTTTCAAGGATATCAGTGACACTGGATGGGCCAGTGTTTTTTACCCATTTCTAATCACTGAAATGGCAGTTAAGGGTCAACCATATTGTTGTGGCTCTGGAATTCAATGTAGACCAGACAGGTTAGGATGTATTTCTTTACCTAAAGTCAACCAAATTGGTTTTTGCAACGAATGGCAGTAGCTGCATCGGAACCATTAGCTTATCTTTAGTATGTTGATGGGATGTTGTCATTTATTGCAAGGGCTTTGGAATGTAAAAACATGAAAGTTTTGCTAGAATTATACAGGATGTTGGTGAGACCACAATTAGAATCTAGTGTGATCAGGAGTTTGGTCTCCTGATTTAAGAATGGTTATAAATGTGTTAGAAGCAGTGCAGAAATGTTTATCAACTAATTCCTGGGATGAAGGCTTTTCTTATGAGGAAAAGTTAGACAGATTTGGTCTTTATTCATTGGAAGAATTAGAAGTAATCCTAGTCGACATAGAAGATCCTGATGGGACTTGACAGGGTGGATACTGGAAGGAAGATTGCTCTTGAGTGGGAGATTAGGACTAGTAACACTGTTTCTAAACAAGAGGTCTTGCCTTTAAGACTGAGATCAGGAGAATTTGTTTCTCTCAAGATTTCTCTGTGGAATTCTCTTCCCCAGACTACAGTGGAGGGAAGGATCATTAAAAACTTTTAAGGTCAAGTTAGATTGATTATTGACTAACAAGGGGTCAAAGAGTGGGGAGTAGAGAGGAAAGTAGTGGCCACAATCATGTCTTGTGGGGGTTTGGATTGACCCTTCTGGGAAGGCAGTTGAGCTGTGAAATCTCTCAAGTACTTGAATGAGCACTTGAAGTGTCATGACAATAAAGGCTATTGGCCTAGTGTGAAAAAGTGGGACAGATTCAATGGGCTGAAGGGCTGCCTCTGTTCTCTATGATTTTCATATGAGGAACGTTTGAGGAAGCTGGATCTATACGATGGAGTTTAGAAAGATGAGGGGGGATCTAATTAAAACATGTAGATTACTGAATGGCCTAGACAGAGTGGATGTTGGGAAGATGATTCCATTGGTAGGAGAGATAAGGACCCGAGGGCATAGCCTTAAAGTAATGGGAAGAACGTTTAGATTGGAGAGAAGGAGAAACGTCTTCAGCCAGAGAGTCGTGAATCTATGGAATTCATTGCCACGGAAGGCTGTGGAGGCCAGGTCATTTAGTATATTTAAGACTGAGATGGATAGGTTCTTGATTGTCAAGGGGATCAAGGGTGACAGGGAGAAAGCAGAAGAATGGGGTTGAGAAACTTATCAGCCATGATTGAATGGCAGGGCAGACTCGATGGGCTGAATGGCCTAATTTCTCCTCCTATATCTTATGGTCTACATCCTTCCTGAGGTATGGGGCACAACATTTCTCACAATAGGAGCAGGAGGAGGACATTCAGCCCTTTAAGCCTGCTGCCCCTTCAATGTGATCTTCATTGAGCATCCAATACAGTCCCTTGTTCCAGCTTTCTGCCCCATACTCTCGGATCCCTTTACTCCTGAGAAATATATCTAACTCCTTTTTGAAAACATTTGATGTTTTGTCTCCAGCCGTCTCTGGTGCAGAGAATTATTTGGGTGAAGAAATTCCTCCTCATTTCTGTCAAAAATGGCCTACCCTGTACCATAGACCCCTGACCCTGGGCTCCCAGGTCATCTGGAACACTCTTCCTGTGTTGACCCCTGTCTGGCCCTGATAGAAGTTTATCGGTTTCTATTCAATCCTCCCTCATTGCTCTCAGCTGCAGTGATATTGCACAGATATTGGTGCAGTCCCCCTCCCTACGTCACCCTCGGGGGGAACTGTAATGGAGCTGAGGTTGAGGGTGGATCAAGTATCACCCATTGGGAGAGAATGAACTTTGACCTTGTTATTTAACATGAACTCCTGAACACTGGAGAGAGGGTTTTAGTTTGTACTGACCCTGAATCACACCTGGCTCTGTCCACTGGAGTCTGAGATCACCCTGGGCTGTGTGGTTGGGAATTCGATGCCATCCTGTCTGGTGTAAAATTCTTGTGCTGAGTTTTGGAATGTGTTTTCTATTCCAGCGAGTGTGAAGGTTAATGTCCTGAGCATAAGCTCATCAGCGGAAAGCATCACACTGCAGGCAACTTACAATGGGATTGTCACTAAGACAGTCGGGATTCACTACGGGAATAATGACAGGAATTACGACAGGAATAATGACAGGACTTCCACAGGATCCGAATTATCTCCGGAACAGCTGCAGGTCCGGCTGGTGTGTTCGTTTGTGCAGAGCAATGGAACTCAGTGTAAGAGGAAATGGAAACGGGAGAGCAGATCTAAGGATACGCCGTACAGCAGCGTTGTAGCCCAGGAGTGGACCTGCAATAGACTCTCTCCCTACTCCCAATATCAAATCACTCTCTCTGTGATTTACCAAGATCGGTCCAGTTCATGGGTGCACAGCGGACATTACACAGAGAGCAGCTGTCAGATTTATACACGTCGTGTCAGCACCATCCAAGGAGGTCAGAAACGATTTGCCACAATCATGTCTTGTGGGGGTTTGGATTGACCCTTCTGGGAAGGCAGTTGAGCTGTGAAATCTCTCAAGTACTTGAATGAGCACTTGAAGTGTCATGACAATAAAGGCTATTGGCCTAGTGTGAAAAAGTGGGACAGATTCAATGGGCTGAAGGGCTGCCTCTGTTCTCTATGATTTTATGATTCAATCATATTATCAAATGGCAGAGCAGGCTTGAGACATAATTTACCCTACTCCTCTCCTAATTTGTATGTTTGTTTATGAGAGAGCCAACATCAGGGATAAACCTACTAGAACGGGTACTCATTGATTTACCTATCATAGATGCATCCAACTTCGTGTTCGTAGGAATGTCCAAAGTATAATTATTGAACAGACAAAGTCCTATCTGTACACTGAAGATAGTGTTGGGTGAATGGTACTGAACAGTGTTCAGTCATCAGTGAACATCTCCATTTCTGACCTTATGATCACACAATCAAAGAAGAGGCCCTTTAGCCCATCAAGCCTGTACCACCAAAATTATACAACTGCCTACACTCGTCCCACATTCCTGCATTAGACCCATAGCTTCGAATGTTATGACACTTCAAGTGCTCATCCAAATACATTTTAAAGTTTGTGAGGTTTCCTGCCTCATACCCTCCCAGGCAGTGCATTCCAAACCCCCACCACTACCTAGTTAAAATGTTTATCCATCTAAACCTCTACCTTTTACTTTATTATTATTAACCCTCTAACTAAGAACAACAACTGTTTTCTGTTCACCCTGTCCATGCCTCTCATAATCTTATCCACCTCTACCAACTCCCCCTTCAATTTTCTCTGCTCCAAAGAAAACAACACAAACTTATCCAGCCACTCTCCACAGCTAAAATACTCCATCCGATTCTGGTGATTCTCTTTTGCAGCCCCTCCAATGTGATCACTTGCATCCTATAGTGTGGTGGCCAGAAGTGCACACGATATTCCAGTTGTGGCTTAATCAAAGTTCTATGCAGTTCCAGCATAATCTCCCTGGTCTTATAATTTAAGGCGTGACTGATAAAGGCAAGCTTCTCATGCAAGTAACCTTACATGAGAAGGATGGACAAGCACCCCAAGCTCTGAACTTCCTAATGTTTTGTGATTTGTTGAGTATTCCCTTGTTTTAAATGCATCATCTCACATTTATCAGAGTTAAATTCCATATATCACTGAATTGCCCATCTGTCCAATTCAGTTCTATAAGACCATAAGATATAGGAGCAGAAATTAGGCCATTCAGCCCATTGAGTCTGCTCCGCCATTCAATCATGGCTGATAAGTTTCTCAACCCCATTCTTCTGCTTTCTCCCTGTCACCCTTGATCCCTTGACAATCAAGTACTTATCAAGTCTTAAATATACTAAATGACCTGGCCTCCACAGCCTTCCGTGGCAATGAATTCCATAGATTCACGACTCTCTGGCTGAAGAAGTTTCTCCTTCTCTCCATTCTAAACGTTCTTCCCATTACTTTAAGGCTATGCCCTCGGGTCCTTATCTCTCCTACCAATGGAATCATCTTCCCAACATCCACTCTGTCTAGGCCATTCAGTAATCTGCATGTTTTAATTAGATCCCCCCTCATCTTTCTAAACTCCATCGTATAGATCCAGCTTCCTCAAACGTTCCTCATATGAAAATCATTTCATTCCTAGGACCATTCTTACGAACCTCCTCTGAACACATTCCAGGGCCAGTACATCCTTCCTGAGATATGGGGCCCAAAACTGTGCACAATACTCCGAATGTGGTCTGACCAGAGCCTTATCAAGCCTCAGAAGTACATCCCTGCTTTTATATTAAAGTCCTCTGAAAATAAATGCCATCATTGCATTTGCCTTCCTAACTACTGACTGAACCTGCAAGTTTACCTTGAGAGAATCCCACTTCTTTGCCCACTCTCTGAAACTGTCCAAATCCTCTTGCAGCCTCCCCATCTCCTCAATGCTATCTGTCCCTCTACCTGTCTTTGTGTCATCTTGCAAACCTCACCAGAATGCTCTCAGGGTTCCTTCATCTAGATCATTCACGTACAAAGTGAACAGTTGTGGTCCAACACAGAGCCTTACCAAACGCTGCTTGTCACCGGCTGCCACTCTGAGAAGGACCCTTTTATCCCCAGTCTCTGCTTTCTGACAGACTGCCAAGCTTCTACCCATTCTATCACCTTACCCTAATACCACGAGCTCTTATCTTACTCAGTAGCATCCTGTGTCCCACCTTGTTCAAGGCCTTCTCAAGGTCCAGTTAGGTAATATCCATTGGCTGTCCTTGGTCTAACCTGCTTGTTACTTCCTCAAAGAATTCTAGCAGATTTGTCAGGCATGACCTCCCCTTTGAAATCGTGCTGACTTTGCCCTATTTTACCATACACTTGCAAATATTCCAAAATCACATCCTTCGCAATGGATTCCAGGATCTTACCCATGACCAAGGGTAGGCTAAATGGTCTGAAATTTTCTGTCTTTTGCCTTATCTTCCTCTAACTAACAGCTTCCTCCTCGTTGTCAACACCCAGCCAATCTTTATGTCATCTGCAAACTTAGTTAACATCCCTCTCACATTCTTAACCACATCATTTGTAAATATAACAAACAATGATGGACCAGCACTGATCCCTATGAAGTGCCACTGCACATTGAGCTTCAGTCCCACAAACAGCTTTCTACCACCACCCTCTGCTTCCCACCTCTAAGTCAATATTTGGATTCTTCTTGCTTACCACCTCTTTATCAGTTTTCCATACAGGACCCTGTCAAAGGTCTTGCTGAAATCCATACAAACTATATCAACTGCCCTACCCTCATTCTTGAAAAACTCCACCAGATTTGTTAGGCACTGGAGCCAGTGCAAGTGGTCAGCAGCTTGTGATGCCACTCAGACCACATGTGAAAGCCCCTGTGCTGATGTACTGCAATGTAATGTTTGTGTGTAATCTGTTTATCTGACTGTGATGTTTATCCTTTTAACTTTGTCTTATTTTCTAACTTATAGTATGAATCACTGTATGGTACTGTAACTTTTTTCTTCTTTATTTCTGTATTTTGTATCTAAGATTTGTGCCTAGGTACTTTGCACCTAAGATGGCATCATGAGAGGTGAGTGTAACCTTTTCCCTGTACTCTTGTACATCGGTACTTGTATTGTACATGACAATAATTCTAATTCTCTCTGACACAGGCATGCTGGTCAACATTGCCTTTCTAAATGGACATTAATTTTCACTTTCACTGTTTTCTCCGACTGTGTTTTTTAATGAAGCAACCAGGAAGGTTGACAAGGACAGGGCAATGGACAAAGTCTACATGTATTTCAATAAGGCCTTTGAAAAGGTTCCACATGGTAGGCTGCTCTGGAAGGTAACATTGCATGGAATCCAGACGAGCTGGCGAATTGGATACAAAATTAGCTTGATGATAGGAAGCAGAGGGTAATAGTGAAAGGATACTTGTCAGACTGGATGCCTGTGATTAGTAGAGTGCCTTATGGGTCGGTGTTGGGCCCATTACTATTTGTTATCGATAGCCATGCTGTCTTACTGTATGACAAGAGACACTGAAAGTAAAAACAGAAAGAAAACATATGTCAGGTTTACAAAAGTGAAATCAAACAAGGCTCTTGAGGAACATAAAGGAAGCAGGAAAGAACTTAAGTGAGGAACTAGGAGAGCTAAAAGCAGCCATAAAATGTCCTTGGCAAGTAGGTTTAAGAAGAATCCCAAGACATTTTGTACATATATTCGGAGCAAGAGGGTATCTAGAGAAAAGGTAGATCACTTAAGGACTACAGGCATAATTTTGCACAGAGCCAGAGGAAGTGCATTAGGTACTCGTTGAGTACTTCACATCTGTATTAGCCAAGGAAAAGGACAGGATGTTAATGGGGTTAGGGAGGGGCATGTTTAAATTCTAGGACACGTCAATGTTACGAAGCAGGAGGTGTCAAGTATCTTGAAAAACATTAAGGTTGTTATGTCTCTAGGACCGAATGGGATCTAGCCCAGGATACTGAGGGAGGGCAAAGGAGGGGATTTCTAGAGCCTTGACAGAGACCTTTATATCCTCTTTAGCCACTGGCGATGTTCCAGAAGATTGGAGAATAGCTAATGCTGTTCCTTTGTTTAAGAAGGACAACAGGAATAATACCGGAAATGATACGCAGTGAGCTTTACATCAGTAGTAGGGAAATTATTGGAGAACATACTAGAGTCAGGATCTACTCACATTTGGAAAGGAATGGACTTATTAAAGATAAAATTAAAAATCATACAACACCATATTATATTCCAACAGGTTTATTTGGAAGATGGGAACCTAAATTGTAGTTTGAGTATACAGGAGATTGAGAGTAGTGAGGTCAGAACTAAGGTTTCAAGGTCGCAAGAAGGCACTGGCAAGCAAGAAGTTGAAGTATGTCTACTTTAAGTGTGCCAGGAGCATCCAGAATAAGGTTTTGGTATCTGGGATTTCAATGTTGCGGCCATTTCAGATACATGGGTAGGGCAGGAACAGCAATGGTTATTGCCAGTTCTGGGATTTAGATGTTTCAGTAAGAACAGAGAAAATGGTAAGAAAGGGAGCGGGGGGTGGTGACGGCATTGTTAGTCAAGGATAGTATTACTGTTACTAGTTGTGGTAGTGGTTCTGGCTGGTCCGGGGGCCCCCAGGGGGAGGAATCCCGTATGAATACGGGTTTTATTATGACTTGATGTTAATTCATTCTGAGCATGTACTTTATTATTTAATTACTATGTTATCTTTTATTGAGTAATGTAAGATATTCTGTTATGTGCTTTGGTTATTTGTAGGTTAGATTAGTTCTTAGTTGAGTGTTTTTTTTTCTTTTTTTGTGTTTGTTGTGTTTTGGTTATTATTTATTTAATATTTAAGGGTATATTAGTGTTTATATTTATTTGTGTTATTTTGTAAGTTTGTAAAAAATGTTAAAAAAAATTTCCTCTTTCTTCAATAAAAATATCTGTAAAAAAAATTACAGTTGCAGAAAGGACGTTTGCGGATTCGTCTACTTAGGTAGTATGGGCTGAGGTTAGAAACAGGAAAGGGAAGGTCACCCTATTGGGAGTTTTCTATCAGCCTCCGAATAGCCCCAGAGATGTAGAGGAAAGGATAGCAAAGGTGATCCTCGATAGGAGTGAGAGTGACAGGATAGTTATTATGGGGGTCTTTAACTTTCCAAATATTGACTGGGAAAACTATAGTTCAAGTACTTTAGATGGGTCACTTTTTGTCCAATGTGTGCGGGGTTTCCTGACACAGTACGTAAACAGATCAACAAGGGGTGAGGCCACATTGGATTTGGTACTGGTAATGAACCCGGCCAGGTGTTATGTTTGGAGGTAGGTGAATAGATTAGATTAGATTACTTACAGTGTGGAAACAGGCCTTTCAGCCCAACAAGTCCACACCGACCTGCCGAAGCATATACCACCCAGACCCATACTCCTACATTTACCCCTTCACCTAATACTACGGACAATTTAGCATGGTCAATTCACCTAACCTGCACATTTTTGGATTGTGGGAGGAAACCAGAGCACCTGGAGGAAACCCACGCAGACACAGGGAGAATGTGCAAACTCCACACAGTCAGTCGCCTGAGTCGGGAATTGAACCCGGGTCTCTGGCGCTGTGAGGCAGCAGTGCTAACCACTGTGCCACCATGCCGCCCACAAATACTTTAGTGATAGTGACTACAATTTGGTAATGCTTACTTTAGTAATGGAAAGGGATAGGAGCATACTGCAAGGCAAGATTTATAGCTGGGGGAAAGGCAATTATAATGCACTTAGGCAGGATTTAGGATGCATAAGATGGGGAAGGAAACTGCAGGGGATTGACGCAATTGAAATGTGGAGCTTATTCAAGGGACAGCTACTGCGGATCCTTGATAAGTGTGTACCAGTAAGGCAGGAAGGAAGTTGCTGAGCGTGGGAGCCATGGTTTACTAAGGAATTTGAATCTCTTGTCAAAAGGAAGAAGGCTTACATTAGGATGAGGTGTGATGGCTTAGTTAGGGGGCTTGAGAATTACAGGTTAGCCAGCAAAGACCTAAAGAGAGAGCTAAGAAGAGCCAGGAGGAAATATGAAAAGTCTTTGGTGGATATGATGAAAGAAAATCATAAGGCTTTCTATAAGTATATCAGGACTAAAAGAATGATGAGAGTAAGATTAGGACCAATCAAGAATAGCAGTGGGAAGTTGTGCATGGAGTCAGAGGAGACAGGAAAAGCGCTAAATGAATTTTTTTTTGTCAGTATTCACACCAGAAAAAGACAATGTTATCGAGGAGAATACTGAGATACGGGCTACTAGACTAGATAGGATTGAGGGTCACAAGGAGGAGTGTTAGCAATTCTAGAAAGTGTGAAAATAGATAAGTCCACTGGGCCAGATGGGATTTATCCTGGGATTTTCTGGGAAGGCAGGGAGGAGATTGTCGAGCCTTTGGCTTTGATCTTTATGTTGTCATTGTCTACAGGAATAGTGCCAGAAGATGAGGATAGCAAATGTTGTTCCCTTGTTCAAGAAGGGGAGGAGAGACCATCCTGGTAATATAGACCAGTGAGTCTTACTTCGGTTATAGGTAAAGCGTTGGAAAGGGTTAAAAGAGAGAGGATTTATAATCATCTAGAAAGGAATAAGTTGATTAGGGATAGTCAACACAGTTTTGTGAAGGGTAGGTCATGCCTCACAAACCTTATTGGGTTCTTTGAGAAGGTGACCAAACAGGTGGATGACGGTAAAGCGGTTGACGTTGTGTATGCGGATTTCAGTAAGGCATTTGATAAGGTTCCCCTTGGTCGGCTATTGCATAAAATACGGAGGCATAGGATTGAGGGTGATTTAGCGGTTTGGATCAGAAATGTGCTGGCTGAAAGAAGACAGAGGTTGGTGATTGATGGGAAATGTTCATCCTGGAGTTCAGTTACTACTGGTGTACTGCAAGGATCTGTTTTGGGTCCACTGCTGTTTGCCAATTTTTATAAATGACCTGGATGAGGGCATTGAAGTATGGGTTAGTAAATTTGCAGATGATACTAAGGTCGGTAGAGTTTTAGATAGTGACGAAGGATGTTGTAGGTTACAGAGGGACGTAGATAAGCTGCAGAGCTGGGCTGAGAGGTGGCAAATGGAGTTTAATGCGAAAATGTGTGAGGTGATTCACTTTGGAAGGAGTAACAGGAATGCAGAGTACTGGGCTAATGGTAAGATTCTTTGTAGTGTAGGTGAGCAGAGAGATTTCGGTGTCCAGGTACACAGATCCTTGAAAATTGCCACCCAGGTTGATAGGTTTGTTAAGAAGGCATACAGTGTGTTAGCTTTTATTAGTAGAGGGATCGAGTTTCAGAACCATGAGGTCATGCTGCAGCTGTACAAAACTCTGGTGCAGCCGGACCTGAAGTATTGCATTCAGTTCTGGTCACCGCATTATAGGAAGGATGTGGAAGCTTTGGAAAGGGTTCAGAGATTTACTAGGATGTTGACTGGTATGAAGGGAAGGTCTTATGAGGAAAGGCTGAGGGACAGATGTCAGAGGTAGTTTCTTAACTCAGTAGAGTGGGTGTGGAATCCACTGCCTGCAACAGTAGTAGACTCGCCAACTTTAAGGGCATTTAAGTGGTCATTGGATAGGCATATGGACGAGAATGGAATAGTGTAGGTTAGATGGTTTCACAAGTCGTCGTAACGTCGAGGGCTGAAGGGCCTGTACTGCATTGTAATGTTCTATATACTAGCTTTCAGAGGGCTGCTCCTTCATCAGGTAGCTGTGGAGCAGAATCATAAAACACAGAATTTATAGCAAAAGATCATAGTGTCATACAACTGATATGATGTATTGAACAAACCTAGATTGCTGTTAAGTCTTTTGTCTTTTAAAATGAATTGTGTTAAAAAAGCACCCAATTTGCAGGCAGTCAATTCATGTAACATTTTATAAATTCCTACTTTGGAAATAGAACCAGTCTGACTCAAGTTTGTGATACAGACAGACTCTAACCTCACACCATTAATGCATTGTCTGAGCTGAGATGTCTTTTTTTCCATAAAACTTTAAGTTATCTCGAGAGTGTGACTTGAAAGAAGTTCTGGGATTTACATATTAATGAACTGAAACCTGCAACGTTCTAAAAAATGAAAGACTTAACAGCAACCTAGATTTGTTCAGTACCGTATATCGTATCAGTTGCATGACACATTGATCTTTTGCTATAAATTCTGTGTCTTAGGATCCTGTTCCATAGCTACATGATGAAGGAGCAGTGCTGTAAAAGCTAGAACTTCCAAATAAACCTGTTGGTCTATAACTGTGATTTTTAACTTTGTCCACTCCAGACCAACACCAGCACTTCCACATCATTATTAAGGATTCCCTCCATGACTCCCTTGTCAGGTCATGGAATTCATTGCCACGGAGCGCAGTGGAGGCCAGGAGGTTAAATGTCTTCAAAGCAGAGATTGATAAATTCTTGATCTCGCAAGGAATTAAGACCTACAGGGAGAATTTGGGTAAGTGGTATTTAAATGCCCTTGAACCATGATTGAATGATGGAGTGGACTCGATGGGCCGATTAGCCTTGTTTCCACTCCTATGTCTTATGGTCTTAAATCCATGCCCCCTACCAACCCACCCTCCCCTCCCGGCATCCTCCCCTACCATCACAAAAAGTGCAAAACCTGCACCCACACCTTCCCCTCACCTCCATCCCAGGCCCCAAAGGATCCTTCCTCATCTGACAGAAATTTACGTGTACTTTCACACGTCATCTACTGCACCCGTTGCACCTGATGTGGTCTCCTCTATGTTGGGGAGACATGACGCCAATTTGTGGATCATTTCATAGAACATCTCTGGGACACCCACACTAACCAATCCCACTGCCCTGTAGCTGAACACTTGAACTTCCCCTCCCACTCCGCCAGGGACATGCACGTCCTGGGCCTCCTCTATTATCAAATCCTAACCACCCGATGTCTGGAGGAAGAACGCCTCATCTTCCGTCTTGGGACACTTCAACCACACAGGATCAATGTGAATTTTACAGTTTCCCCATTTCCCCTCACCCCAACTTATCCCAGTCCCAACCTTCCAACTCAGCACAGCTCTCTTGTACAGTCCTACCTGTCCATGTTCCTTCCCACCTCCTCTCTGACCTATCACTTTCACCCCCACCTTCGTTTACCTGTCAAATTCCCAGCTACCTTCCCCCCAACCCCACCCCCTCCCATTTATCTCTGAGCCCCCTTGTCCCACAAACCTCATTCCTGATGAAGAGCTTATGCCTGCAATGTTGATTCTCCTGCTCCTCGGATGCTGCCTGACCGGCTGTGCTTTTCCAGCACCACACTCTTCAACCTGTTATTAAAGATAGCCAGCATTGGTGGGGGAGGTCTTGTCTTGCATTTTCGATTGAGTTTTTTTGCAGAAGCCACAAAGATAATTGGTGAGGGTGGGGCCGTGGATATTGCCTACATAAATGTTACTGAAGCATTTGGCATGCTCTCTCACGGCAGGGTGGTCCAGAAGATAAAGTCACATGGGATCACAGTGAGTTAGTTAGTTAGATATGAAATTGGCTTGGTCATGAGTGACAGAGGGTAGTTGTAGAGGGGTGTTTCTCTGACTGGAGGTCTCTGACCAGTGGTGTTCTGCAAAGATCAGTATCAAAGTCTGTATTGTTTGTAATGTACACAAATGATTTGGATAAGTTGTCAGTGGTCCAATTAGTAAGTTTGTAGATGACACAAAAATTGTGGACAGTAAGAAAGATTGTCAAAGGGTATAGCAGGATATAGATCAATTGGGAAGTTGGGCAGAGAAATGACAGATGGAGTTTAATCCTAGGAAGTTTGAGGTGATTTATTTTGAAAAGTTAAGTGCAAGAGGTAAATATACAGTAACTGACATGACACTTAAGACCTATTGGTATAGAGAGGAATCTTGGGTGCAAGACCATAGGTGCCTGAAAGTGGTAACACAGGTGGATAAGGTGGTAAATAAGGCATACGACACCATCAATCAGGGTATTTTGTATAAAAGTTGGCAAATTATGTTGCAACGTATAAAACTTTAGTTAAGATGGATTTGGAGTATTGTGCACTGTACTGGTCAATGCACAATACAAAGAGTGTGGAAACTTTGGAGAGGGTGCAGAAGACGTTTACCAGGATGTCACCATTGATTGGAGTGCATTAGCTATAAGGACAGGTTATAGCTAATACTGGGAGAAAGTGAGGACTGCAGATGCTGGAGATCAGAGGATTCCTGAAGAAGGGCTCATGCCTGAAACGTCGATTCTCCTGCTCCTTGGATGCTGCCTGACCTGCTGCGCTTTTCCAGCAACACATTTTCGGCTCTATAGCTAATACTGTTAAGCCCTGGTTGGAACCTGTTGAAAACAATGAAGATGATAGTGGGGAATGTAGATTGGAGGCGGCTGTTTGGGGGTAAATGTGAGAATCCTTTAAAGGCCAGTTGATCAGAGTTCAGGATCAGCATGTTCTGGTGAAAGTGAATGATAAAGATGGTAAGATTCAGGAACCTTTGATGAGAATGAAAAAATGGGAGATTAGTTGAAAACAAAAAGGAGGTGTATGTAAAGTTTAGGAAACTGCAGACAGAGACACCACTGAGAATACAAAGATCACAGCAAACAACTCAAACAAGGAATTAGGACAGCTAAAAGGGGACATGAAATGTGTTTGGCAAACAGGATTAAGAAAAATCCCTAGGTATTTTTTATATATATAAGGAGCAAGAGGGTAGCTAGGCAAGTGGTAGTCCACTCAAAGACAATTTACAGAGAGATCTGGGTGTTACAGAGAGATCTGGGTGTTCTTGTACACCAGTCAATGAAGGGAAGCTTGCAGGTACAGCAGGTAGTGAAGAAGGCTAATTTATATATATAAGGAGCAAGAGGGTAGCTAGGCAAGTGGTAGTCCACTCAAAGACAATTTACAGAGAGATCTGGGTGTTACAGAGAGATCTGGATGTTACAGAGAGATCTGGGTGTTCTTGTACACCAGTCAATGAAGGTAAGGTTGCAGGTACAGCAGGTAGTGAAGAAGGCTAATAGCATGCTGGCCTTCATAACAAGAGGAATTGAGTATAGAAGCAAAGAGGTTCTTCTGCAGCTGTACAGGGCCCTGGTGAGACTGCTCTGCCCCAGAGGACAGTGGAGACCCAGTCTCTGGATTTATTTAAGAAAGAGTTGGATAGAGCTCTCAAGGATAGTGGTTATGGAGATAAGGCAGGAACAGTATACTGATTAAGGATGATCGGCCATGATCATATTGAATGGTAGTGCAGGCTCGAAGGGCAGAATGGCCTACTCCTGCACCTATTGTCTATTGTCTAATTTATTTGTGAAGCCAGAGCATGTACATAGAACATTACAGCGCAGTACAGGCCCTTCGGCCCTCAATGTTGCACCACCCTATCATACCAATCTGAAGCCCATCCCACCTACACTATTCCATGTACGCCCATATGCCTGTCCAATGACGACGTAAATGCACTTAAACTTGGCGAATCTACTACCGTTGCAAGCAAAGCATTCCATACCCTTACTACTCTCTGAGTAAAGAAACTACCTCTGAGGTAGGTGAGGTCCTTAACAAGTACTTTCCATCAGTATTCACAAAGGAGAAGGACACAATGGATGGTGAGTTTCAGGAGGGGTGTGTTAATATCCAAGGGCATGTCAATAATATAAACGAGGACGTGTTGGATGTTTTGAAAAGTATTAAGGTAATCAGGTCTCCAGGACCTGACGGGATTTATCACAGAATGCTGAGGAGACATTAGGAAATTACTGGGGTCTTGTACAAAATCTTTGTGTTCTCTTTAGTCCCAGGAGAGATCCCAGAAGACTGGAGAATAGCCAATCTTGTTCCTTAGTTTAAGAAGGGAAACAGGGATAATTCAGAAATTACAGGCTAGAGAGCCATACATCAGCAGTAGGGAAATTATCAGAAAATATTCTAATGGATAGGAATTACTGACATTTGGAAACATGGTCTTATAAGAGAGAGGCAGCATGGCTATGTATGGGGAAGGTTGTGGCTTGCAAACTCTTTGAGTTTTTTGAAGAAGTGACGATGATTGATGAGGGCAGGGTAGTAGATGTTGTCTGTACGGACTTTAGCAAGGCCATTGACAAGGTCCCTCATGGCATAAAGTTACATGGGATCTGCAATGACCTGGTAAGATGGATACAGAACTGGCTTTGTCATAGAAACCAGAGAATAGTAGTTGAAGGGTGATTTTCAGATGGGAGATCTGTGACTAGTGGTGGGTTGCAGAGATCAGTACTCAGTTCCCTGTTGTTTGTACTATATATAAATGATTTTTATGAGAATGTAGGTGGACTGATTAATAAGTTTACGGGTAGTAGAAAGATTGGGAGATCTGTAAAAACTAAGGAGGGTTGTCAGAGAATACAGTGGGATAGGCTAGGGACTAGTGCAGAGAAATGGCAGAGGAATTTAATCCGGTCAATAGGAGATGGTGCATTTTGGGAGATCCAATGAAGCAGGAAGGTATACTGTAAATGGCATAACTCTTAATAGCTCATGGCATACTGAGAGATCTAGATGTAGAGGTCCACAATTCCCTGAAAGTGGCATCACAAGTGTATAAGCTGGTCAAGAAAGCTTATGCCTACCTTGAAGAAGTTCTCCTCCTCTCTCCACAAGAATCTCAGTGAGTCTCCACCTTCTCCCTAGTCCCACTCCCCGCCCCCCCCATTTATCTCTCCACCCTGTTTAACCTTACTGCGAATCCTCTTGCAAGGATGCCTACCTTGAAGAAGTTCTCCTCCTCTCTCCACAGGAATCTCAGTGAGTCTCTCTCTCTCACTGCAACCCCCAGGTCATCTACCTTCTCCCCAGCCCCACCTCCTCCCATTTATTTCTCCACCCTGTAGGCTTCCTGCCTCTATTCCTGATGAAGGGGCTTTTGCACAAAATGTCGATTTTCCTGCTCCTCAGATGCTGCCTGACCTGCTCTGCTTTTCCAGCACCACTCTGATCTAAACAAAAGAAGGCTTATGACATGCTTGCCTTCATCGGTTGGGGCATAGAGTATATAATTGGGAAGCTATGTTGCAGCTGTATAGAATTTTCATTCAGCCCAATTTGGAATATTGTGTACAGTTCTGATCGCCAAACTACAGAAGGAGAACTTCTAGTGGGCGGCACGGTGGCACAGTGGTTAGCACTGCTGCCTCGCAGCGCCAGAGACCCGGGTTCAATTCCCGACTCAGGCGACTGACTGTGTGGAGTTTGCACGTTCTCCCCGTGTCTGCGTGGGTTTCCTCCGGGTGCTCCGGTTTCCTCCCACAGTCCAAAGATGTGCAGGTTAGGTGAATTGGCCATACTAAAATTGCCCGTAGTGTTAGGTAAGGGGTAATGTAGGGGTATGGGTGGGTTTCGCTTCGGCGGGTCGGTGTGGACTTGTTGGGCCGAAGGGCCTGTTTCCACACTGTAATCTAATCTAATCTAATCTAAGGACGCTGAGGTTTTAGAGAGGATGCAGAAATGGTTTACCATTGCCTTGTTTGGAGAGTATTAGCTATGAGGAAAGATTGAAAAAAACTTGGTTTGTTTTCACTTGAACACCAAAGGATGAAAGAGCATCTGATAGAAGTTTACACAATTATGAGAGGCATGGATATAATGGATCATCAGAGTTTTGTTCCGAGGGTAGAAATATCAGTTACTTGGGGACATGGGTTTAGAGTAAAAGGGATAAGTTTGAAGGAGCTGTGAGAGGCAGATTTTTTTTTAACAGAGGATAGTTCATAAGGTATAAGATGTAGGAGCAGAATTAGGCTATTCAGCCCAACGACTCTGATCCGCCATTCAATCGTGGCTGATATGCTCCTCACCCCCATTTCCTGCCTTCTCCCCATAAGCCTTCAATCCATTAGAAGAAAGTGATGACTGCAGATGCTGGAGATCAGAGTCGAGAGTGTAGTGCTGGAAAAACACAGCAGGTCAGCAGCATCTGAGGAGCAGGAGAATCGACATTTCGAGCATAAACCCTTTATCAGGAATGAGGCTTGTGGCCCAAGGGGGCTGTGAGATAAATGGGAGGGAGGTGGGGCTGGGGGAAGGTAGCTGAGAGTGCGATAGGTAGATGAAGATGAGGTGATAGTTCGGTGGAGCAGAGGTGGGTGGATCAGATAGGTGGGAAGGAAAATGGACAGGTAGGAAGGCAGTGTTCAAGAGGGTGGTGCCAACTTGGAAGGTTGGAACTGGCATAAGGTGGAGGGAGGGGAAATGAGGAAACTGGTGAAATCCACATTGATCTTATGTGGTTGGAGAGTCCCAAGACGGAAGATGAGGCATTCTTCCCCCACCTCGGCTGGTTAGGGTTTGTCGGTGGAGGAAGCCCAGGACCTGTATGCCCTTGGCGGAGTGGGAGGGGGAGTTAAAGTTCAACCTTCACCTTCAATCTAGTGAACCTCCTCTGAATTGTCTCCAATTCCACTACATCTTTCCTCAAATAAGGAGGCGAAAACTGTGGACCAATGCCTTGTATAGTTGCAACAATAGAGTCACAAAGATGTACAGCAGGGAAACAGACCCTTCGATCCAACCTGTCCATGCCAACCAGTTATCCCAACCCAATCTAGTCCCACCTGCCCATATCCCTCCAAATCCTTCCTATTCATATACCCATCCAAATGCCTTTTAAATGCTACAATTGTACCAGCCTCCACCACTTCCTCTGGCAGCTCATTCCAT